>NW_006263329.1:80437-82883 GCF_000469605.1 Apis dorsata | reverse complement strand
AATTAATACTAATAAATATTAATTTATTATATTTAATACATTATAATTAATACTAATAAATATCGGTATGATATGATACAGGTATGATATTAATTTACAAATTATTTGAACTTTTCCATAAAATTAGTTTTGATCAAATTCTAAGTAATAATTTATATATTATAATATTTATATATTATAGATAAAACGAAAGGAAAGTCAATGATACGCGTTCTTTCTTTATCCTTCCTTTTATTTTCTATGTTAACAAATATTTATTATTTTATAGAACTTACAAGTAGTTGTAGTCACAGTAGAGCTTACGAATTTTACGCGGAATCGATTAGAAACCATGGAGCTTTCATTGGAAAATGTCATTCATTAAATAAGTGCAGCGGCGCTGAATATATTCCAATGGGATATGCGACACCAAGCAATGCGTTAGTATAAATTTTAGTTATTTTTTAATGTATATCGCTTCAAATTATTTATATCATTTTAACATAAGAATTTCCGTTATTCTTTTTCAATGCAAAAAAAAATAATAATAGAACATTTCTATAAAATTATCTTTTACAAAAAATTCTAAATTTCTTCTTTTTTTGTTTTTGTTTCTTTCTTATATAAATAATTTTTGTCTATTGTTCATTTTAATAATCACTTTAATATTTTTAGAACGGGTAACTATTATCTCGTAACAAACTCAAAAAGTCCTTATGGCCGAGGATTTGCAGGAGCAACTTTTAATCCACTTCTAATTACACCTATACCAACTTAATTACATTTAATGTTGTGAATGATATATAAGATGAATTGCATAAGAAATTATATAAAAATTATATAATTTTTCATATATTTAACATATAAAATAAATGATTATTATTTTATTTCTATTGAAAAAATAAATATGAAATAAATTTCCTTCCAATTCTTTCTTATTGTAATAATAGTTTCATTGTAATAAGATTTATTAAAAAATTTTACTCGTTTCCAAAAATTAAACAATTAAAATTTTAAAATTTAAAAATTTTAACTATCATGTGTTAAAAAAAATATATAATTTTTTTTATAATTTATAGAATCTGTAGTATCAAAGCGATTTCATTAAATCTTAACGAAATTGTAACAATGAATATGGAAATGTGTTACGTTGTTCAAAATGTTTCTGTAAATAGAATAAAAATATTAAGATAATTTTTTCTTTTCCACAAAAAAATATATTTTCAATTTTTATTAAATGAAATTTCTTTGAAATACTTTATGCCATATAAATAAAAAATGATTCAGAAATAATACTGGATTTGAAATGCTTTTTAAATCGAATGGATATTAATACAAAGTATTAATATATTCATAGCATATAAAAAAAAATCGATTCCATAAATCAAGATAAATGGAAAAGTTAGTACAATATAAACGATATAATAATATCGATTAATAATAAAATAATTAAAGTTTGTATTAATAAATAATAGTAATAAATAAATTTAATTTTTTTATTTGTTTTCGTTTGTAAAAAAATAAAAGATTCTCTCGAATATATTATCATTTTGAATATATTGCATTAATATAATGCAATTAAAAATGAAAAGATATAATAAAGTATAATAAAGTAATATAACATGATGAAGTGGAAAAAAGATGAATGCTTAATACATAATCATATAAAAATATAATAAATAATAGCAATAGAAAATTTGTTCCATTACATACATCTTTAGCTACACTTAAATGGTCCTAGAAACAATAGAATAAAAAAAAATAATATTATTATTAAAAATGAAATTTCTAAAAATATTAAGTATTAAATTTTTTTTCTTATTATTAAATATTTCAATATTTATTATTTATAAATTATTTAATTAAAAATTTAATTGCTCGATTGGAATCAAAATCGTTATTATTATGTTTTTATGTTAATCTGATATGAAATCAATTCTTATAGTACATAATTATAATATATTTTATTTGTTATGTATTTAAATATTTTAATTATATGTAATTAAATATTTAAATTATATGTAATTAAATATTTTAAATATAAGAAAAACTTATACTAAGATAAACTTAATACTTTTAGATAAAATTGAACCACAAAATCAAAAACATTTTTATTTTAAATGAATTATTTTCTAATAAATACATATTAAATATTTAATATAATTCATTTATAATTTTTTTATCTATATCATTAATATTAATATATTTAATATTAGCATTGTATTGTAATTTTAAATTTATGTAAATCAATATAATTTAATCTTCTTTAATTTTTTAATGTTATCTACATCTGTTAAGTATGTAAATATTTGAAATATTACCACTATATATATATATATGAAATGATTATTAAATTAACTAAAAAAATATAAGGATTTGAAGATTGGATAAGAATTTACAGATTGTATAATTGATTGAAAAGTTGATTCATTTTTCAATATGATTAAGAATCGTTTCTGTCTTTTCG
>NW_006263329.1:77903-79353 GCF_000469605.1 Apis dorsata | reverse complement strand
AACAGGTATTCTTTATAATGAATCTTTATATTTTTAATGTCCATTAAGTTTAATGGCTATCTAGTGACTTTCTTGAAAAAGCTATATATTTAATAATTTAATAAAAAGTGATCTTTATTTGATAAATAATACATTACAGTTTTATTGATGGTATAAAATTTAAGTTATTAAGTTAAAATATTTTTTGAATTTTATTAAATTTATTAAATAAATTTTATTTATTATAAATAAAATTTTTTTTATAGGTTTAGATCCTGCTGGTCCTTTGTTTTATTTTCCGGATTCTCATTTGATATCTTCCGATGCTAAGTTCGTAGATATTATACACACTGATATGGGTATCTATGGTTTAGCATTGAAAACTGGTAATGTGGATTTCTTTCCTAATTATGGCCATAGACCGCAATCCGGCTGTGCGGTAATCGCTCCATTTCTGTCACAAAAAGGTTCGTACAAAACTTTTGGATATTAATTTTTTTAATTTTTCAAATGAAAAAATTAAAATTTAAAATTTTAGTAAACAATTTAATATCAATTCAAACTCGTATATACATACGTATATACATATAATATTTAAAGAAAACATTGATGATCTTGAAATCTGTTTTTGAAAAAAAAAAATGATTCTAAAAATTTTTATTTTTATATTTCAAGTAACTTTGTTTTCAGATATTTTTTGTTATAATGATATTTACATATCTTCTTTCTTGTCACTTATTTTATATATATATATATATATTCATTGTGAAGATATATGTGAAGATTATTAATATATATTGTGAATTAATTATGTATGAAAACTCTTTTTTCTTATTATTATTCTGAAAATATTTTTTACCATTTATCTTTAAAATGGCGTAAGAAACGATATTCTATTGCTACATTAAGCAAAATGAAAATTGTCAAATTAAGAATTTTCCTTTTTTCTTCTTTCTTATTTTCTTTTTTATTATTTTTCGTTTACGTTTCATGTTATAGATCTTTGTACTCATAATAGATCTTTCGAGTTTTATGCAGAATCGGTTAAAAACCATACCTCTTTAATTGCAAAGTGTTATTCTTTAAATGAATGCGGCGACGTTGAATATATTCCAATGGGATATGCTACACCCAGTAATGCGTTAGTATAATTTTTATTAATTTTTATTTAAATTTTTCAACATACAAATTTTCATTCTTCTTGTTTAATATGAAATGAATATTATAAAAGAGAAATCTTAAAATTAGTTTTTTTTTGTTTATATTTGTTTATATTATATTATTTGTTTTGTTATATGTTTGTTATTATTTGTTTATTTATTTTTTGGTTGTAATTGTTTATATTAACATTCTTTTGATCTAGATCATTTTAATGCTTTTAGGACTGGTAATTATTATCTCCTAACAAATGCAGAGAGTCCTTTTGGCCGAGGTTTAGCAGGAGCAACTTTTAATCCACATGCAATTATAC
>NW_006263329.1:75737-77467 GCF_000469605.1 Apis dorsata | reverse complement strand
ATAGCATAAATTGGTTATATTTAATTATATTAATTTAATATTATTTTATAATATTAATATTAATTTACAATATTAATTTAAACATAAAAATTATATAATTATATAATTATATAAGTATTTATATAAGAAAATATTTATATAGATTTTTATGTTTTTAAATAAAAAATAAATGATCAATTTATTTGTATTGAAAAAATAAATATAAAATAAATTTTCTTCAAATTTTTTTTTCATACTTTTTAAGATTTATCAAAAAATTTCATTCTTTTCCTAAGATTTACAATTAAAATTTTATAAGGATTTTACTTCGTGAAGAAAAATCGAATTTTTTTATAATTTTATCTATATAGAATTATATCAAAGATTTTTAAAAATTTGAATACATTATATCTATTGAAGTATCTCCGTGAATAGAATAAAAATAATCAATACAAGTTTCTCATATTTTATGTCATATTTCAAAATAGAGAATAATTTAAAGATAATGTTAGATTTAAAATACTTTGAACCATTTCGAATTTAAATATTAATACATTAATAAATATTAATAGAATGCTAATACATTCATCGCATATTTTTTAAAAAATCAATTCTATTCTAATCTATTTAATCTATTCAAGTCAAAATAAACGCAAAGATTAGTATAATATAAGCAATTATATTAATTGATAATAAATACAAATAATACAATAATATTGATTGATAATAAAATAATTGAAGTTTGTAATTTAATAAATAAACTTAATTTTTTTATTTGTTTTTGTTTGTAAAAAATAAAAGATTCTCTCGAATATATTATCATTATGTATATATCGCATTAATATAATATAATGCAATTAGAAATGAAAAGAAAATAAAGTAATATAACATGATGAAGTGAAAAAAGAATGAATGGTTAATATATAAAAATATAATATATTTTTATATAAAATATATATATAAAAATATAATAAATAATATATAAAAATATAATAAATAATATATAAAAACATAATAAATAATAGCAATAAAAAATTCGTTCCACTGTATGTATTTTTAGTGACACTTAAAGAGCACTGGGAAGAATAGAATAAAAAGAAATAATATTATTATTAAAAATGAAATTTCTTAATACTGAAAAATATTAAGCATTAAGTTTTTTTTTATATGTTTGTAATATTTATTTATATATTTTTAAATTATTATTTTATTATTTTATATTTATACTATACTATTTTAATATTATATATTTTAAAAACTTAATTAGTTGTTGTAATTATCTATATTAACTTAACCTATTCTTATCGTATATCGTATACATAACTACGATATATTTTGGAATATGACAAAAACTTGTAAAACTTGTAGTAAGATAAACTTAATAATTATTTCAGATAAAATTGGACTATAAAATGAGAATAATGTTTACAAAATATAACATTTTTAAAAAGATCATTTTTCAGTAAATACAAAACATTTTTTCAAGTTTTCAATCATACTTATATTTTTTTATTATTTATATTTATTTATTTTATATCATTAATATAAATATATTTACTTTTGATATTATATGATAATTTTAAATTTGTATAAATTTTATTTCATTTTTGAATTCATCTATACTTAAATATTTGCAATAATAATATCATTAAAAAAGAATAAGAATTTAGAAGAGAAATTCAGATTGTATAATTGATTGAAAAGTTGATTCATATTTTTCAATATGATTAAGAATCGTTTCTGTCTTTTCA
>NW_006263329.1:73485-74564 GCF_000469605.1 Apis dorsata | reverse complement strand
AACAGGTATTCTTTATAATGAATCTTTATATTTTTAATGTCCATTAAGTTTAATGGCTATCTAATGATTTTCTTGAAAAAGCTATATATTTAATAACTTAATAAAAAGTGATTTATTTGACAAATAATATATGTGATTGTAGTACAAATTTTATTGATTGTAATATAAAATTTAACGAATTGAATCTTTAATAAAATCTTAAGTTTTGTTATTGAGTTAAAATATTTTTCGAATATTTAAACGTGAAATTTTTTTTTACAGGTTTAGATCCTGCCGGTCCTTTGTTTTATTTTCTCAATTCTCATTTGATATCTTCTGATGCTAGGTTTGTAGGTATTATACACGCTGATATTGGTGGGTATGGTCTGGCATTGAAAACTGGAGACGTAGATTTCTTTCCTAATTATGGCCATAGACCTCAACCCAATTGTCCGTTAATCGGCCCATTATTATCGCAAATGGGTTCGTATAAGTCTTTGAGTCTTGATTTTTTTAATTTTTCAAATGAAAAGTTAAAACTTATACTTATCTTTTTTCTTTCTTGTTATTTTCTTTCTCATTGTTTTTCTTACATATTACAGATCTTTGCAGTCACAGTAGATCTTTCGAATTTTATGCGGAATCGGTTAAAAATCATACCTCCTTAATAGCAAAGTGTTATTCATTAAGTGAATGCGGCGGTGTTGAATATATTCCAATGGGATATGCTACACCTGTCAATTCGTTAGTTAATAATTCGTTAATAACTTTTATTAATTTTTAATTAATTTCTCAACATAACAAATTTAGTTCATCTTGTTTAATAAAATGAATAACAAAAGAAAAAAATTTCTTGAAATTAGTTCTTTTTATTGTTTGAGTTAACATTTTTTTGGTCTAAATTTAATATTTCATTTTAATACTTTTAGGACTGGTAGCTATTACCTTCTAACGAATGGAGAGAGTCCTTTCGGTCGAGGTTTAGCAGGAGCAACTTTTAATCCATCGAAAATTGTTTCTATATTATAAATTGATATCGATATGATATTTATTATATTTATAATATTATTATTAAAAATTGTGTAATATTAAGTTACAAA
>NW_006263329.1:68780-73280 GCF_000469605.1 Apis dorsata | reverse complement strand
TGTCTATATATAATATATATAAATAATTAAAAGGAAAAATAATAATGAAATAAACATTTTTCTTGCTTGCATTTATTTTTTCTAAATCTATTCTAATATTCTTTTAAAATGTATGAAATGATTCTTTTATTGCAATATTCATCTTTAATTAAAAATTAGTATATCATAAATAAGATATGCTGTCATACATTTTTAAAAAAAAAAGTGAATAATGATGATAAATATTTTAATAATTTTTAATAAATTTTTTTTAATTCATTAGTGTTATATAAGTAAATATAATATAATATAAAATAAATATAATATAAAAATATTTTTGAAAAAACATCAACTTTATTTTCTCAATCCGTTTTATAATATAAAAAAAACTTTCTTTAAAAAATTGAATTTGAAAACTCATCTCTAGAAGAAGGCTGAAACTTTAAGCTTTGAAATGAAGCTCTATAAGTTTTTTACATTATAATTAATTATAGTAATATATAGCAATTCAAAGATTGACAATTTTTTGATCAAAATTAGTAGTTTTTTAATTTTGATTATGAATATGTGAAAAGAAAAAAATATTAATTAATATAATCTAATACAAAATTTAATTATAACACAATAATAGTGATATGTTCTCAATGTGCATGTATCTTTAGTAATAATATTATTCAAATGATCAAAAAAAAAATGGAACAATAAAAATGAAAAAATCTTTTTCATTTACTTATTGTTTACTATATTATACTTACTATAAATGTCATAATCGAAAAATTAAAATTATTATAATTTCATTACTAATAATATTATAATGTAGCAATTAATAAATATTATTATAATTATAATAATATTAATTTCTATTACATCTATATCTATCAATTTATTGTGTATTTTATTATGTAATTATGTAATTCAATTTATTACATAAGTAAGAAATTGTACTTAAATAATAAAATTTTAAATAAAATTCAATTTACATAAGTTAATGAATAAATATATTTTAGTTATTTTTAACAAGAAAAATATTTAAGAATATAATATGAATTTTATAATTATTGATGAACAAGAAAAGACATCAATTATAATTAAATGCATGGACATTTATGAAAGTGAATCTTATTTATTTTAGTAATCTTAGTATATTTTATATAACTATTTAACTTTATTTATTATTTATATTGTTCGATAGTAGACGAGATTATAGATTATTGTTTGTTGTTAATTATATTATCATTTATATCATTATTAGAATTAATAAATCATATTGAATATAACGAATCATAATCAATCAAAATTTTTTCAGAATTATATTAAATCTAATTAAAGGTCCTTCCGAGAGTGTATTTTTGATTTGACCTTCAAATTTCAAGGTATTCAAGATCATAATGATGTAAAAATTTGCGGATTTTGTGGAAGATTTTATAAAGTTAGTAGATTTTGAAAGTTAGTATATAGTGTAACCAGTTTTCAGTTACTAGAAGTTATTATAGCGCAACCAGTTTTCAGTTTCAGTTTTGATTGGATCTAATCACAGTATGAAGCATTCATTCGTGTATATAAGTCTGCGTTTGTTGTTCTACGATGCCTTTACTATAAGGTATATTAAAAATCTAGTGTAATTTGTTCATTCATCATATTTACACATAATTTTATACAATATTCTATAAAAAATAAATTATTGGTGATAATTAATCAACTAAATAAAAATAAAAATTTATAAAAGTGTTATTACTAGAGTGTTTATAAAATTATTAAAACAGTATTTTCATAAGAGTAATAATCATTTATTTTTAATTTGAAAAATTTTCATTCAACTGTGCAATTTATAATTTTTATAATTTTGCGAATATGATTATAATACAATTGTTCTTTTTGTTTTTAAAACTAATGATCAGAGTGATTGAAAGTGCAATCTTGTAGAAAAACATTAAAGTGTGTGCAACATACATACAAATATAACATAAACAAATATATATATATATATATAGATAAATAAAATAATATTCAATATATTATTCATCACAGTTTTGGAATCAATTCTTCAAAAATAATGAATGTTCTATTGTAAATTAAGAGTTTTTTATTTTTATTTTGTTTTTATTTTTATTTAAATTTTTATTTTGTTTTTCAAATATTTATGACACACATTGAAATAAAATAATATAGGCAAGAAAAAAATAAAGATAAAAGAATATAGTGAATTCAATTATAAAAATTTAAATAAATTAATTTAAAATTTATAGTGATCACAAGATTTAATTCATCTATCTAAATATGATTAATGTTTGTTTCTGTCTTTTCCTAGTCTTTTTTATTTTTTCTTCAGCAGGTAAATTCTTAATATATTTCATTCCTTCATATTCGAAAATAATGAAAAAGCGAAATTATTATATCAATAAATAATTACTAGTAATCGAAAAATTTTGAAACTATGAAACTTAGAAATATTTGTAGAATACATTTCATACATATACAAAGTTTTATTATATAATTTTCTAAAATGATTGAAATTCATTCTTTATTTAAGAATCATTCAATTTATTTATTAAAAGTATATAGATATAAAATTTTTTATTTTAAAAGTTTTCCAGTCTAATGTAATACACAATTAATAATTTGGAAAATTAATTTTGTTCACAGAAACTGTAAATATGACTGATTTATATTTCACTGAAAATGTTTTTCTGCGTTTGTATAATAGGTAATTACAATTAATATAAAATTAATGAAGTAAAAAATGTTACAGTTATTTGCATATTTAAATTTCATTATGAAGTATATAATTGTCTTCTTTAGGAATGGTTCTTATATTGATAAAAATATAAGGAATGCTAATCAATTGTTACCTTACATACGAAAGGATAATAATTTAATATTTTATTTAACTGGTTATACATATGACATCGATTCTGACAATGTGAAAATGATAACGAATGGTATGGATGGAAAATTGATCAATATATTTCATAATATAATAAATTTCGTTTTACATCTTTTTTTTCATTAAACTAAATACGATATTACATTTAATGACGAAGTTTTTTATGTTTTTCTTAATTAATTTATAAATATTATTGTTATTTGAAAAACAATTAATTCTCAATTTTTTTTTGAATTATTTCAGCATATTTATATAATACACAAGATAATATTTTAGCACTTGATTATCGAGATATTACAAATCAAATTTATCTAATTTCCGTGATAACAATAAATAAACTGAGCACATTTATAGCCAATGCTCTGAATAATTTAGTGAATAATGGCGTGAATCCAGAAAAGATACATTTAATTGGACATTCATTAGGTGCACAACTTGCAGCGAGAATTGGTCGTAAAACGAACTTCAAAATTCCCAGGATAACAGGTTATTTATGAATATTTTATTTTTTCTTGCTAAAAATAAAATTAACCATTAAATAACATAATGCAAAAAGTTAGAGCAAAAAATTTTATTAATTTGATAAATTTTTTAAAGAATGGAAAATATTGAAATTTGATTCTCATAGTAGAAAATGATTTATAACTTTTTATTTATTATAATTATTAAACATCCTAAATATATTGGAATGTTTGAATTTTTTTTTATAGCCTTAGATCCTGCTGGTCCTTTATATTATATTTTCAATTCTCATATAAGTCCTTCCGATGCTAAATTTGTGGATGTTATACACACTGATATGGGTTTCTACGGATTGGCTGTAAAAGTTGGTCATGTAGATTTCTTTCCCAATTATGGTTATAGACCGCAACCAGGTTGTAAAATAATCGGCCCATTACTGTCAACACAGGGTTTGTATGAGGCACATGATTCTTAAATTCTTTATCTTTTCGAATTTCGATTTATCGCTTGGAATTTTTTTGATAAACAATTTCTAATTCTAATTCAACAATTCATAATATAATTTTATTCTTTCACTTCATATGTTATAGATTTTTGTAGTCATAGTAGATCTTTCGAGTATTATGCGGAATCAGTTAAAAACAATAACGCCTTCATCGCTAAGTGTAAAAGAAATTGTAATGGTACTTTATTTATTCCAATGGGATATTCTACCCCTAGCAACACGTTAGTATAATTTTCATTAATTTTTAACAATTTTTAATGATTTATGTTGATTCTTCTGTGCTTTAAGATTTTATATATAAGAATTTTTTTTTCTTACACTTTTCTTTGAATTTGGGAGGGAAAAACGATAAAGGAAAAGGAAAAGGAAAATTTAGATTATCATTATTATATTTTCAGGAGAGGTAACTATAACTTTTTAACAAATGAACGTAGTCCATATGGTCGAGGCTTGAAAGGAGTAATCAATACTTCATAGAATATATTTTTCTGTATTTAAATTGATTATATTTATTATTAATGAATTTGTAAATAAAAATTTTATTTCATTTTTAAATATTTATATTAAGATCTAAATAATTAATAATAAGTTTTATTATAAAATATATGAGTAGTTTTAATATTTAATATTTTAATATTATATATAAATTTATTAATATTTTAATATTATA
>NW_006263329.1:63334-68570 GCF_000469605.1 Apis dorsata | reverse complement strand
CAAGCTGTTTGTATATCAATTTTTTTCTATATATATAATATTATTATTATAATAATTCTATATAAATATAAAATAACGAATGAAGTCATGTGTGCAAAATTTTTTTCCAAATCTTACATAATGTGCATAATGTACATATTCCAGCTAGAAAAAAATTGAAAAACATAGTTTAATACGATTTTTTAGTTAAGTTTTTATTCTCTATTCTAATAATAATTTTTATCCTGAATTACATCTGATTTTTTTTAATATCTATTCCCTTTTTTGTTTTATATTTTGATTACTTTTTCTTTTATTTTTTGTACATTTTTCAGTTTTTATATATAGAATTATATACATCATTTTTTATAGTCTCACCAGTTATTTTAACCAGTTCTCTTCCTCATCATAAAGATATCATTATCATACGTAGAAATCTGAAAATAGTTTAGTTATAAGAGAATCCTTGTGCATTCCATATCTTCAGAGAAGAATTAAGATTGCGTGTAACAGTAAACTTGTAATTATTTGCAAATCAGAAATAAGTTTCGTGTTATTAAGCTAGTTAATCTTATTCACAAGAATTTTTCTGTGTGAATTTTTCTTTTTTTAAAGGTAAATATATCATTTTAATAATATATAATATATATCAATAATATTACAATTTATTTCAATATAATAATATCACTTTTATTAACTATTATTAAAAATATGTTTTATAATTATACAATTTTTGTAAATATAAGATGATTGAAAAGAAAGAATATCGATTTAAAAAAAGTATTTCCATTGGACACGGCATTATATTTAAATTTGCAAAAATCATCATATTTTCCATTTCCGTAAAAATATTACATGAAAATAACTTGAATGTTAAAATATTTTATGCATTCATTAAAGAAATTATAATAAAGCTTAAGTTATGTAATGCAATCCATTTAAAATTTTTACGTAAATATTTTTACGTATTCTTAGGATTGTTATTTATCTATATTTTATTATAAAAATTTATTCCTATTTATATTAAATATAAAAAGTTATAAATATTCTTATATCATCTTAATATCATCTTACTCTGATGACAATTCAGAATTTTATGTCCATATTTTCATGAATTACTTTAATCATTTTTTTCAATTTCCAAGAGTTTAAATCATTTTGATTTGTCAAACTCATTATCATATAGTATCATGTGATATATAAGTAGATAGTTAGATTTGAAAAAAAATTCATATCTAAATATTTCGAAAATATCAGATTTTCAGAAAAAATGTTAAATACAAGAATTCTTCTTTTTTTTTTTTCATAAAAAACTGCGAAAATATTAATTTCCATTAAAAAATTGAAACTTAACTTTCAAATAACTTTGAAAATTTTCAATAAATAAAAAATAAATAGGATATATTTCATTTTTAAAACATAAAATTTTTGAATTTAACATTTTTTTAATAAAAATGCTTTATATTCGAGATATGAGTTTCAAATAAAAAATCTTACATATAGCTGCTGATGCAAAATAATTATTAGAATCAGTTTTTTTTTATAAGAATAAAAAATTAAATGTTTGTATTTTATAATTATAGGTGTATATTTAAATATATTAAAATATTAATATAAACACTATATTAAACATTATTTATAAAACTTTTGCTATTTAAATAATTTAAATAAATTTAAATATCACTTTCTAATAAATAAAAATTGCTAATTATCTTTAATATTAATATAATTCTATTAATTGAATTATATTAATTATAATAATATATTATATTAATTGAATATAATTAATATAATTTGATATTAGAAAAATTATTTTTAATTTTAATTTAATTAAAAATTATTTAATTTTAAAAATATATAAATATTGTTGGATTAAATTATTGAAGAACTAGAAATATAGTATTTTTAAATACTATATTTATTTGACATGTAAGTAAAATAAAGCTAAGAAAATATAATGAATTTAATTTTAATGATGTAAATGTAAAAAAATGATTTGATTTACAGAGGAATTAAATAACTATAAATATGATCAAGATTCATTTTTATCTTTGGCTAGTATTCTTTATTTTCCTATCATCAGGTAAGTTTTTGTTAAATTTTAAATATTTAAAAAAAAGTTAAAAACTTAAAAAAGGAATTAATTATTATTGCATAATTGTTATTAATAAATCCAATAATTATTGGAAACCATAGAAAAGTTTTTGAAACTGAGAAATTCAGAAAACCTTGAATTTTTCAAGTTTAGAATACATTAGAATGCATACATATAAAATTTTAAAATAAAATATTTTAAATATTTTCAAAATAGTCAAAGTTCATCATTTATTTAAGAATTATTTCATCTTATTTAAAAAATTATTTATCAAAAATATGTAAACACGATTTTTGATTTTTTAAAAATTTCCTTTTTAGTTTTGTATGTAATATAATATGAATTGTTAATTATAGTGAATTATTAATTTTGAAATTGTTCACAGATGCTGCGAATAATTTACGAATATTAATTAAAAATGTTTTCTTGCGTTTATATAACAGGTATTATTATTTACAATTAATAGAAAATTAATGAATTGAACGAAAAAAAAAGATTAATTATAATATAATTAATTGCATATTTAAATTTTATCAAGTGATTGTTTCATTTTTAGGAATGGCTTTTATATTGATAAAAATTTAAAAAATATTGATCAATTATTATCTCATGTACAAAAGAACAATAGTATAGTGTTTTATATAACTGGTTACTGGTGTGACATTAATTCTGATGACGTGAAACTAATAACTAATGGTAAGTTATTATAAATACAAATCAATAATTTAATTTTTATTTAAGCTTACATATTTTTTTTATATTTTTTTTCTCATTACTTATACATGCAATAGAAATTAAATGCTAATTAAAATGCTAATATTTTATACATTTATACGTTTTTATCTTATTATTATCTTACATGATTTGCAACTATAATATAAATTACCAATATTTATATATTTTTTTATTTTGTTATTATTAAGATTAAGTTGTTGTTATTAAGATTATATAATTAAATTGCTATTTTACTATTTAATATAAAATATATTAGTAATTTAAAATATATTAGTAATATCTTCAATAACAGATTATGCATTATTGCTTAAAAATTCTTAACTTATTTAATAATAAATTTATCAAGACTAAAATGAAATAAAATAAATTTTTTATTGATTTTCTTTTTTATTTTTTATAAAACAATTTAAAAAAGTGCAAATTCCTTAAAACTTTATCGAATTATTTAACGCTAATGAAATTTGAAATTTATTTGTCCGAAGACAAGAAATTTTTAAATATTAAGTATTAACTAAAAGAATTTCAAAATATATTAATGATGTATTATAAATTAAATATTAAATATATTAATGATAATTCATTTATTTCTGGAATTAACTGGTTAAAGAATCAATATCAGTGACAGCTTTTTAATAAATTTACTTTTCATTATTTATCAGTTAATGCTTAATTTTCATGTAACATATTATTACATACGATGCATTATTTATATGAAAATATCTAATATCATCCTTTCTAAATTGTTGCAGCATATTTAAATAATACGCAGGATAATATTCTAGCACTTGATTATCGGGATATTACGTATCAGGCTTATATAATTTCTACGATGGCAATCAACATACTTGGCGAACTTATGGCCAATGCTTTGAACAACATAGTAGACAGAGGTGTGAATCCAGAAAAGATACATATAATTGGACACTCATTAGGCGCACATCTTGCAGCAAAAATTAGTCGTAAAACAAAATTCAAAATTCCCAGGATAACAGGTATTATTCATTTTTCAAAAGAAAGAAGCTATTTAATGAAAAATAATTTTTTTTGTGTTAAATGATTTTTTAAAGTATATTCGATGATTCGTAAATTTTATTTCTCTATTTGCATTTTTTCTTTACCAATTTTCGATAAATGCAAACGAACTCTTTTCTTCTTATAGCTTTAGATCCTGCTGGTCCTTTCTTCTACATTCTCAATGCTCATTTGACGAATTCTGATGCTAAATTCGTAGACGTTATACACACCGATATAGGCATTTTGGGACTCGCTAAAAAAGTTGGTCATGTAGATTTTTATGTTAATTATGGTGTCAGACCGCAGCCAGGCTGTACGTCAACCAATCTGATATTGTTTTTGATAGGTTTGTATAAGACACATAGCTCTTAATTTTTTTTAGTTTTCGAATGATTCGTTACTTGGAATTTTTGATTAATCAATTTCTACCTTCAATTCATAATATAGCTTGCTTATTTCATCATTATATATTACAGATATTTGTAGTCACAATAGATCTGTCGAATTTTATGCGGAATCGATTAGAGACAATAACGCCTTCATAGGCAAATGCAGAAATCAGTGTAATAATGTATTTACTCCAATGGGATACGCTACACCTAGCAACGTGTTAATATAATTTTCATTTAAATTCAAAAGAATAGCATAAAAAAAGAAAATTTATATATTTTCTCTTTTCTTAAATTGTACTATTTTCTGATATTTTTTTTTATTATTATTATATATTTTTTTTAGGAAGGGTAATTATGATGTTTTCACAAATGCATATTCTCCCTATGGTCGAGGCTACGATGGGACTCGTGTCATAATCAATGTGTAACACATTATATTTGTTTATAAATTGATTATTTATTATATATATATATATATTTATTATAGATATATAGATACATAAAAGTATTTATATTAATATATATTGAAAATTCATTATGATATGTATTAATTTTGTATATTTTTTTGTACAAATGAAGTGAATTTAATTTTATAAAGAATTCTGAATATAAAATAAGTGACGAAAACAATATGCAAAATTTCTTTGCGAATCTTCCGTATATACGCAATTTCATTCAATTAATGAGATGATGAAAATATTTTTTAACTCGAGAGATTTAATTGGCTGAGTTTAAGAAAATATTTTATGATCAATATTTTTATCGCTTCTTTGATAATAATTATTATTGTAATAATAAAAACTTGCAAAACTTATTCGATCTTGCTGAATTTAAATTTTTCAATTATATTTTTCTGAATTGTATTTTCCTCATTCTACTATTAGAATTTTAACGTAATTCTAATTAAATAACATATATATATATAACATATATATATATATATATACATATTTTCTAAGAAATATATTATAAACTATTATTTTTATTTCGAACGATGCATTATAATTAATAAAATATGTTT
>NW_006263329.1:60208-63067 GCF_000469605.1 Apis dorsata | reverse complement strand
AAAAAAAAACAATAATTGAGATAAATTTAACAAGGTCAGAAGTAAGATTGATTATATATCATTATATAATGGGAGAATGATGAAGAATGATATTTAAGTCTTGTAAATAAAGAAATTGATCATTTTATGAGAAGCAAGCGAAAACAGTTTAATTGTATAACCATAATTGCAAATTATTCATTTAATGTTAATATTTATATAATTTATATATTTATATAATTTTATATTATATTATAATATAAAATTTTGTGGCAAAAATTTTAAAAATATTTAATAATTGAAGGTAAAAAAAATATAGTGCAACTTTAAGAATTTAAATAAATTAATTAATCGCATAAAAGCAATAAGAAGTTTTGATTCGCCTTGAACATGGACAACATTCATTTATCTTTTTTTTTACTGTTTCTCACCTTTCTATCGACAAGTAAGTTTTTAATAGATTTCATTTTTCACGTAAACATGATTTTTAATTTTATTTCTTTTTTTTTTTAGCAGTATTAAGATAACAATAATATAAGTTTTAAATAATTTTGAAATTAATATATTTTGTTCACAGATGCTACATTCACAACTAAAAATGTTTTCTTGCGTTTGTATAACAGGTAAATTATTTACAAGCAACGCGAAATCAATGAATTGAACAAAACAAAAAATCAATTTACATTTAAAATTCACCTTTAAATGATTGTTCTGTTCAGAAACGGCTCTCATATTGATAAAAATATAAAAAATACCGATGAATTATTACCTTATATACAAAAGGATAATAATTTAGTAATCTATATAACTGGTTACACGAGTAACATCGATTCTGACAATGTGAAACTGATAATAAATGGTAAATGAAAATTCGATCGATAGTTTAATAATATTTCCATTTCAGTTTTTTCTTCTTTTCATTATTTACATAATAAAAATTAAATTAAATATAATAATTACACTTGATCGATACGATTTTTGTGTATGTTTATTGAAACGATCAACGATTATTCTCGTTATATTGTATTATTATACAATGTTATTTGAAAATATTTAGTTTTTTTTTTTAATTTTTGCAGCATATTTAAATAACACGCAAGATAATATTTTAGCACTCGATTATCGGGATATTACGCAACATCTTTATCCGATTTCTGTGCTGGCAATCAATCAACTCAGCACGATTGTTGCCAATGCCTTGAACACATTGATAGATGGTGATGTGAACGAAAAAAAGATACATTTAATTGGACATTCGTTAGGTGCACATGTTGCAGGGAAAATTGGTCGTAAAACGAAATTCAAAATTCCAAGAATAACAGGTTATTTATTTAACATTTTACTTCTTCAAACTATTATAAATAATCTTAAAATGCAGAATAAGAGCATGTTTATTGACTCGACATCCTTTGAGAAACTATTTAATGAAAAATAATTTTTAATTTAATAATTAATCCTTCAATTATTTATTATAGGATAGAAATGTAATTATCTTGACATAAGTAAGAATTTAATTTCTTTGAAATTATCTCTTATAATTTTCGAGATATTTGAAAGAAAAATTGTTACTTTTCTACATATAGACTTATAACATATAACTTCGTTTATATGCAAGTGATAACATGTATGTTAACATAATATTGTAACAACTTAAAACGTATAAATGTATAAATTTATGTCAATTATTATGTCAATTATGTTAATATCAATTATGTCACACTTATGCTAGTATTCATATAGAATGCTTATCGCTAATTGACTAAAATTTCGTTTGTAATATTGTATTATAATTTCGATCATCCAAAGATTATTTTATATTTTATTTTCGTATTTGAAGAAATCCAAAATTCACAGGAAAATAACTTTTTAATCCTTTATAATATATTTTGAATACCGGTCAATTACAATATATTTATGAAAGCAATAGATAAGAGAAACGATATGCTATCGTTATATATCGTTATATATCGAATAGTAACGCATATGCTATCATATGTATGCATCTATCTACATATATACACCTGCAATTTTTTTGTTTTTCGATAAGAGTCCGACAATTAAGTAATAAAAACTATTTAGACTGATAACATCAAGATCAAGGTAATCGGTACTATTTATATAGTGCACAATTACTGTAATCTTTTCTTGTGTTGAGCATTTTTTTTTTGAAAAATTTTTTTTTTATGCGGTGTAAAATTTGTTTATTTGTAATTTTCAAGGCTTTAAATGCGAACGAAGTTTCTTTTATAGCTTTAGATCCTGCTGGTCCTTTATTCTACATTTTCAATTCTCGATTGAACTCTTTCGATGCTAACTTCGTGGATGTAATACATACTGATTCGTATATCCTTGGATTGTCTAAACAACTTGGTCATGTGGATTTCTATCCAAACAATGGCCGTAGACCGCAACCAGGCTGTCCACTTATCTCTACGTTATTTTTCAGTACGTAAAAAATATTTAATCTTCTTATTTTTCGGAAAAATACTTTTTTTTCGGAAAAACTACTGAATTTTCTATAAATCATATAATTTCGAAATCATAGCATAAGTTGATTAAATTCGTTTTGACATAAGCTTTTATGTAATAAAATGTACAATAATGATATTTATAAAAAGAAAATGAAACATGGAAAAAAAAAAAAATAATTTTTTTTTTACAATGATAAGAAAAGATATTTAAATATCTTGCGCATATTTTATACAAACAAGATATTTCTCATGACAAGTGGAATAAATTGATCATAGGTTAAAATAGTCAGACAAGTAAAAAGAGAATCTACTGGTTAGACAAATTGAATAAGTTGTCTGTGATTGGATAAATGGATCGAGATGTTCGAGATATAAACATGTATAAACAAAATCAATTAGGCAACTAGAA
>NW_006263329.1:0-59869 GCF_000469605.1 Apis dorsata | reverse complement strand
TATATATATATATACATACATAAATATATATGAATTAGCACGAAATTTCTTTCTTTATTAATTATTAATGAAACATTTTCATTATCACTTATTTGATAAAATTGAATAAACGTGCTTTTCTTTCTATTTTCTTTCTCATTGTGTGTCAAACATTCATTATTTCTCATTTATATGTTATATGTATAATTTATTTCTCATATACATTTATATATGTTACAGATACTTGTAGCCATAGTAGAGCTATCGAGTTTTATGCGGAATCGGTTATAGACAATAATGCTTTCATCGGCAAGTGCAGAAATGATTGCAATGATTTGTTTATTTCAATGGGATACGCTACACCTAAAAACGCGTTAGTATAATTTTTTTATTAATTTTTAATAGTGTTTAATGATCCACATTGTTTCTTATATGTTTTACAATTCTTCGATACAAAGATTCTTATATACTTAAAAAGGAATTGTAAAAAGACAAGAAAAATTTACATATTTTCCTCTTTCTTAATTGTATTATCTTATTTTTCATCATTATCATACTTTTAGAAAGGGTAATTATGATCTCGTAACAAATGCACATAGTCCTTATGGTCGAGGTTACGATGGAGTAAATAATGAATAGGATATTTTATTTACCAAAACTGATTATATTTATTACATGATTTGCATAAATTTTATTACATGTATGTATTAAATATTTAAATTTAGATAAAATAAATTAAAAAAATAAAATGATTAATTTTGTAAATTTGTCGTTATTATTATTATTATTATTATTTATAATACAATATAAATGTATGATGTTTCTATTTTTTTTTTTCTTTTAAATCATTATTCTCTCTTTTTTAATTATCTTACACGCATAATCCATTCAAAATTTTCGCGTAAACATTCAGAATTCAGAATTCATCTATACTTTTACTTTATCATAAAAATATATTTCTCACTTGTATCGATATCATAAATATTTTTTCGATTTCATTTTGATAACAGTTTAGAATTGTGTATTCACATTTTCGTGAATCACCGATAATTTTAATCACCCTCTTCAATCTTCGAAAGATCAAACGAATCTGATTTATCAATATTCTCATTTATTATATCATTCATTATACGAGATATTTATTGGAAAAATTTACATTTAAATATTATAATAAGAAATTTTCAGAAAAAAATGATAAAAACAAGAATTATTTTTTCTTCTTTTTTTTTTTTTTTCATAAGATAAATATCTATAGTTTCATTAAGAAACTTAGAATTAGAACTTGATTTTTAAACATATTATTATTCAAACAAACTTTGAAAATGAATAAAAAATAAATAGATAGATAAATATTATTTTCTCTTCAAACTTTTGAATTTAATATTTTTCCTAAAAATTTTTCCTTTTTAATAGTATGATGTCTATTTCAAAATATATAAATATAAAATTTTGAAATAGACATCATACTATTGATTTATATATTGATGTAAAATAAAAATTAAGAATTTTTAAGAATTTTTGTTTTTCTTATAAAAAAAGAATATTAAGTGCATCTTTTAATAGCATTTTTTGCTATAAATCTATTAACTATAATTTAACATTGTTAAATTAAATATTTTTTTGTAAATTTTGTATTGAAAAATCATAATATCCAAACGATTCGAATGGATGATATGAAACATCAATTATTATTTCAATTTTGAACTATAATTGATGAAAAATATTATAATTATGTGCAATATCGATGGAATACATTTTTAAGTATCGAAAGAAGTTCGTACTGATAATTAAGATAAAATTAATAAGATCGCAGATAAGAATGAATTATATAACAGGAAAATGATTAAGAATATGATATTTAAGTCTTGTAAAAAAGAAAATCGATCAGTTTCTGGTAAACAAGTAATTGAAAACAATAATTTCAATCATTTTGTTAATTATTTATATTTTTAATATTCAATTAAAAAAAATTGATATATAATTAATTATTATTATTAAAAATAAGTAAGTACTATATTAGATTCACCTATTCCACGAAAGAATTAAATTAATCTGTTAATTAGATTAATTTGTTTCATGAAAGAATTAATTGTTTCAGGAATTTTTTCATTTGAAATAATATACTCATTTGAAATTTTAGAAGAATTTAGAAAATTAAAAAAATAAACTAAACATAATTTTCAAGATTCAAATAAATTAATTTTATAATATAAATAGTTTGCATGAGTAATCAGAAGTCTTGAACTTGCCTATAAACATGGGCAACTTTCATTTCTATCTTTTTTTAGCGTTTCTTACTTTAATATTGACAGGTAAGTTCTTAATAAATTTTTATATATTTAAACTTTTATATATTTAAATTAACAATTAAAAAGTGAAAAAATTATCATTTTAATTATTATTAATAAATTTAGCAATTACAATCATAAGAAAGTCCTAAATTTGGAAAATTCAAAATAATTTGAAACTCTGAAATATAAATGTATTTCATATAAAAAATTTTTATCACAAAATTTTTCAAAATTCAATCAAAAATAGATGAAAAAATATTCTATAATAAATCATACTCACCTGAATAATATTCATATAAATAATAATCACATAGAATATAATTATTTTATGAGAATTTACATATTAATGAATTTTTATTAATTATCTTATTAATCTATTAATCCATTTTTAAGGACAACATATTTAATTAAGAAAATCGTTTTAATTTATTTTAATTTAATTTATTTATTAGAATTATATAAACACGATTTTTTACTTTAAAAGTTTCTTTTTTGTAGCAATTTTAATATAAAGTTTAAATATAATATAATACAATGTAATATAATAATAATAAGATTATTATTAATAATTTTGTTCACAGATGCTACGAATATAATTAATAAAAATTTAGACATAAATAAAAATGTTTTCTTACGTTTGTATAAAAGGTAGTTATTTATAAGTAACAAACTTAATGAATTCTATAAAAAAAAATTAATTCTATGATAATTTACTCACTTAAAATTCATCATGAAATGATTTTCTTTAGAGACGGCTCTCATATTGATAAAAATGTAAGGAATGCTGATCAATTATTATCTCATATACAAAAGAATAATAGTTTAGCATTTTACATAACTGGATACAGACATGATATCAATTCTGATAACGTAAAAATGGTAACGAATGGTAAGTTATGGAAATTCCGTCAATAATTTAACAATATTTTTATTTCTATATTTATCTCGTTTTCGCTTGTTTATGTAATAAAAATTAAATTAAATATATTTACATTCAATTGATTTTTTTTTGCATTTATTTAATCGAGCAGGGTTATTCCCATAAGGTTATCTTCATTTTAAGTCAGCAATAATATAGCTGTTCGCACATCAAGTTAATAATCTTCATATTTTTTTTATTATGATGATTTATTTGAATTATTAAATGCTAATATATATTATATTATTAGTAATTAACTATTAATTATTAGTAATTAACTATCATTTTATCAATTTATAAAGTATATTAATAATTTCTTTGACAATACATGATTATTCATTTACAAAATTATAAATCTTTTTATTGTTGAAAAAATCAAAATTAAAATGTATTTTAAATAATTTTCAATCTTTGGAATACAAAATTTTTTATATCAAAATAATAATAATAAAAGATATATTAAAATACATGATCTTTTGGTTATTTCATGATGTTAAATGCTTTATTGTTATTACATTATACAATTTTACAATTTATAAAATATTTTAATTTATAAAAATTTAAATGTTTATATTATAATACTATTATTAATGTTTATACTAAATAATATAATAGGCAAGATAATATATATGTTAATATATTCATTTCATAAATGAAGTAAGTATTAATATATTCAGAAATGAAGTAATAATTATATTCAGAAATGAAACTTTATCTCTATCATTTCATCTAAAGTATAGATAAACTTTAATTAATATTTTTATTTATTTGTTTTGACTTTTAAAATCCACTTTCTAAGAATGTTCCAAAAATATTTATATCTTTCTATAATTTACATAGTAATTTACAGATTTATATAAATAATTCATGAACTTGCTAAGAATGCATTATTATATTTTTATTCTTAGCATATTTATAAATTTATTAAACTTAAAAAACAACAACAATTTTGGATCAATCTTCTATATATAAACAATTAAAAAAAATCAAATTATTTAGCAATAATAAAAACTTAGCAATAATAAAACTTAAAACATATTTTATCAGAAATTTCTTAAATATAAATTATTTATATATTCCAAATATAAATTAAAAAAATTTTAAAATAACAATGATAAATATATTTTACCTATTTCTGAAATTAATCAAAAGTGATTCGACAAAATTACCTTTTATTATCGAATTATGAAATATTTACTTTTCATTTTCATTTTACAATATATTGTATTGCATTGTGTCATTTAAAGAATAATTAATTTTTAATTTTTCCTGAATTATTCTAGCATATTTAAAGAATACACAGGATAATATTTTGGCACTCGATTATCGGGATATTGCTGCTCAATTTTATCCAATTTCTGTGGTAACAATGAAAAAACTCAGCACACTTGTGGCCGATGCTTTGAACAATTTAGTGAAGGGCGGTGTGGATGCAGAAAAGATACATGTAATAGGATATTCACTTGGTGCACAAATTGCAGGCAGAATTGGTCGTCAAACGATCTTCAGAATTCCTAGAATAACAGGTATCATTGTGAATATTTTATTTCTTCATTAGAGAACTAAAAATGCAATATCTTAAAGAATTTAAAAAAATATTCAATCAAATAGTTTAATGATTATTTAATAATAAAATAATCTTTTAATGAATCTTTTTAATGAAAAAATAATCTTTTCTATGTTGTAATTTTTTATTTAATAATTTTAATTTTCTTATATCTTAGATTCTAGTTACGAGATTTTAAAATATTTGGATGCATTCAACATTTTTTTTACAGGCTTAGATCCTGCTGGTCCTCTTTTCTATCTTCTTAATGATCGATTGAGTACCTCCGATGCTGTGTTCGTAGATGTTATACATACAGATAAAACTGGCTATGGAACAACTCTGAAGGTTGGTCATGTGGATTTTTATCCTAATTATGGCCACAGACCGCAACCAGGTTGCCCGTTATTCGGTTTATTACTGTCGCCAAAAGGTTTGTACAAAATGTATAACTCTTAATTTTTTTTTATTTTTTTGATTCATTCCTTGAAAATTTTCGATAAACATTTTTTCAGTTCAATTTTAAAATCACAGTATAATCAATGATGATCAATTATAATCGGATGATCAATTCATCTTGAATATTAAGCACATGATGCTGTTTTAAAAAAATATTGAAAAATTGATTTTAAAATGATTTTTTCGTTTTTATATTAATTAATAAATATTAAAAGCTTGTTCTAAAAAATTTTTTGATATAATGATAAGATATAATGATAACAAGAAAAGTATATAGATATTCTCTTTCTTATGGCTCATTTCAATGAATTATTATGAAATTTTCTTTATTATCAAATTTCTAATTATATTATTATAAGACATTTTTTATCATTTAATGGAAAAGGAATGAATAAAACAGAAATCGATTCCAAAAAATTTCTTATTGTTTTTCGTTTATACGTGTTACAGATCTTTGTAGTCATCGTAGATCTTTTGAGTTTTATGCGGAATCGATTAGAAACAATACAGCCTTTATTGGTAAATGTACAAATTTCCAAATTTGGGGTTGTGACGGTGTTCCATTTATTCCTATGGGATATACTACACCGAATAATGCGTTAGTATTTTATTTTCACTAATTTTTGACAACTTTTAATAATCCATATTGTTTTTTGTATATTATTTAAAATTCTTTACTATAATTTTTATATTTCTCTTTATAAAAAAGAAAGGAAACTTTTTAAAGTTTTTCTTATTGTATTTATATTAATATTTTTTTTATTTTTTTATAATAGATTATTTTTATAATTCTAGGACGGGTAGTTATAATCTCTTAACGAATGAAAATAGCCCTTATGGTCAAGGTGTAGATGGAGCTATCAATGCTTTTTAGGATATCTATTTAAACTAATTACATTTATAATGTTATTTTATATTTACATAAATGTTACACGTGTATTAAATATTTAGATTGCAAAATAAATTACTAATTTTATTATGAGATATTAATTTTGTTGTCATTATTTGCAATACATGTATGATTAATCTTGTAGCTGATTAAAAGAATTCTGTGTATAAAATGGATAATAAAATCGTAAAGGCAAAACTTCTTTCATAAAGTATTCAATCTTTCATTCAAAGTATTTAATGATTCAGTACTCTTTTTAAAGTTTATTCAAACTGAGCCAATTTAAATTTTTTCACTAATTTTTTTCTGAATTATTTCATTTTTTTAAGCCATCACAATAATCTATACTTGAAATTACAATATTGAAGAGATTTTTTATATTATTATTTAATTATATTATTATTTTATATTTTTAAGTTATAATTATATCAGAATTATGATAATTCAAGAATAAGAAGAATCAAACTTTAAAATTATAATTAAATTTTCAAATGAATTAGTTAATATAAATATTCATGTTATTATAAATATTATAATTATAAATTAGAAAATATTATTATAAATTATATTAATTATTATAAATTAGAAAAATTTAGGACATACATAATATGCAAGAATACATAAAACACATAAAATATTCAAAGAGAAGTATTTAATAAATTTTGAATTTTCGAATTCCATTTTTTAAATCATGTTTTTAAAAATATTTGCATAAATATCTGCAGATTAATTATAATTATTATATGTTTTACTTTCAAGATCATATCATAAATAAATAATCACAAATTAAATATACATATGTTCCTCTTTTATTATCAATTTTGTATTAATCTTGTATTGATAATCCTGATAAAAATTTATATGTATGTGTGAAATAATATCAAAATATATAAACGAAAAAATGATTAAAAATGTACTATTTTTGTGAACAAATTGAAAAATTTGATCTGGTTTTTTTGATATCTTGGTTTCTGGTTTTCTTGATCAATCATAATCAATATTAATTGATCTGTAATTCATAAGAACAATAAATATTATTAATGTAATTAACGATACATTTCGATATCGAAAAAAATTAACATTATTTTAAAATCATTTTAAAAATTTCTATTCAAATTATATTAATAAATATAAAGCATTCCAAATATGTAGAGATATAGATAGTTTCTATATATTGTATAAATCATAGATAGTATCATATTTATGATTGTATAAATCATAGATAGTATCATATCTATAATTTATACAAAAGGAAAAGATAAAGATAGTGATTGATATTTGTAAGATATATATTATAAATCTCTTATTGTTTAACAGTTTTTGTTTACAATGTGGTACATTTCTGAATTTCAATTATTAAATCCTTGTTAACCTTACTATAATACTATTTGTATAAAAGAATAGATAAAAATATAGCAATTTAATATTTCATTAGAATTTTAACAAAATTAAATATGATTTATCTCTTGTATTAAAAAAATGAATGTTAAAAAAATATTAAGAATTTTATTTTGATTAAGATTATTATTATATTATATTATAATAACATCGTAAATTTTAATAAAAAGTTTGCCTTTATTTTTTATAGAATCTTATCTTTCTATATTTTAATTTTAGCTAAAATTTATATATAAAAAAATGTAAGAAAACTTATTATATTTTTATTTTTTCCTTCTTAATGTAAATAAATTAAAATAAATAAAGAAAAAGAATAGGTATGTAAAACATAAAAATATATCTACATAGATTACTTGTCTAATCACATTGTTCATTGTTACATAAATATTTTATACAAAATGTTTGGTATTAATTACAAAAAACGACAAAACTTATTATTACATTGATTAAAAAATTAAAAAGTTTTCTTCTTTTCGGGTTATATGTACTCGTATTTTTTAAATCAACGTTAATTTTCATACAATATCGTTGTAATATTTGCAATTCTTTTTTAACTCATGTTCTTTCACGATCTTCATACGCTATCTTTTTCCAAATTTTTACATCACTCAAATTTTCTATATATCGTACTCACTAATCTCATATTTACCCTCATTTAATATTTAATCACAAATTTAATTACAAAAATTCTTTATAATTGCTCCTCTGTATGAGATTCGAGGTAAGTGAATTGTCGTTGTAATTGTTGTGTCATTGGTCGGAAAGAATCATTCCGGAAGCTTGCACTTCTTGCAGGTGCAGTGTGATTTCCATTTGCTTTGCGACGAACACTAATATATGTTGTGCATGTGTTCATACGTCGAAGAACAGAATGATTTGAATCATTGAAACCTGTAATTAAATTATTGGTATTGTGTTAAAATAAAAAATACATAAATGAAATAATTTGATTATTAGAAAATATTTCAGATAAAACTTGTAGTTTCATTTTGATGTCGTTAGATTTTATGTAAATAATCGTATGATATATTTGTTTTAAATAGAATTATGTAATTTTTAATGCAGCTTGTTATTTCTCTTTGTATATCAATATATTTTACAAAATATATGTTACAAAAGAATGATTAAAATTTGAAAAATAGAAGAAAATTTGTAAATAATTTTAATGAACTAATATAATTATCAAAATATCAAAGTTGAAAACTTTATTTTATTTTTTCAATAATTAAAAAAATCGTAGAATTTTTCGATTTTTATTACCTCAAATATAGATATCAGAATCATATTATTATGTGAATTAAATTTAAATTTAAATTTAATTCATTTAAATTTCTAAAAGTTAAGTATAGTTTTTAAAAATTATATTTCTAATTCATTTTATTAAATTGTATTCAATGTTTTATAATATTAAATATTAGAATACCTGTTAAGGGAATATCCAAACTAGCATTATAATTATCACGTCTTTCCCTGCGAAGAATTCGATGTGTACCAGGTAAATGACCGATTGCTGTTATGAAGCCAGCTCGAAACCTTGCGTTCATCCAGCAATAAATTACTGGATTGTAACAGGAATGAGACATAGCCAACCAATGAAGAATCATCCATACAAAAGGAAACCAAGTCCAACTTCCAAGAGTTTCATTATTATCCATTATTAACTAAAATGTTTTACATTATCCTTAAAAATATATTGTGAAAATATAATTATTTTTTAAAATATAATATAATTTGATTTTTTAAAAAATGTGATTAAAAATTAATTTAATTAACTTAATTTTTGTGATTAAAATTTAAATTTAATTAATTTAAATTATTATTATTATTATAATTAATATTAAATTAATTTTCTTGTAATCTCTCTAAAATAAAATATATATTATTGTAACTGCTTTTTTTTGTAATATTTTGTTAGAATAGAAAAATAAGAATTATTGTTACTTACGTTCAATATATTGAATGGAAGCCAGCAGACAGTGAACACTATTACAACTGTTACCATCATTTTCACCATCTAAAATAAATATACAACTGATATTTTTTATGATTTTATGTAAGAATTTTATATAATGATTTTATATAAATAATAGTAATAATAAAAGTGCGTAATATTTAAAAAATTTCTAATTTAAAATTTTAATTAGATGAAATCAAAATAATTTAGAATCAACTTAGAATTCAAAAAAAATTTAATAGTTTTTTTATTATTCCTAATAATTTTCTTCATAATTTATGGTAAATTTATTATGGTATGTTTTGAAATATTCTTGAAAATACAAGTCAAATCATAAGAAAAATATGTTGGCTAAAATTTATAGGGAATATAAATTATACAAGTTAATGTGAATATATAGTTATGCTCGTAATGTTCCAGAGTCTATTATCTATCTATTTAAAGTTGCCTTATTTTACTGTGATGCTGTACATGTGATGCAAGCAACATTTTTCACCAGAGAAGTAGATTGCGATTAATTCATTTTTGTTTCTCATATGAATTTTAAAAATTAATTTTAAAATTAATTTTAAAATTAATTTTAATTTTAAAAATTAGAAATTTATTTTTATGATGAGAAATTATATAACACTAAATAAATTTCATTTTCAATATAATTTCAATAATACCATTGAAATAATAATTGAAATAATAATTTCAATAGTTCTGTTAAAATCAGAGATTACTTTCAAAGTAATATGTTTTCCATTTGACTGGATATTCATCTCGTATTTTTATAGGATTTTCGATCATTTCATTTTTATATAACAAATGTTTATCTATTAGATAAATCAAGTTTACAATCCCTGTTTTTTTTATACATTTTTCTTTTATTTCTTTTTTTAGCTAGAGTTTCTATGTTACTGTAATATTTTTTATCTTAAAATTCTTTTTTATATTTTTTACTTTTTATATTTTCTGTATATTATTTTTAATAAATAGTATATTTTATATATCTTTTTATTATTATTTTATTATTATTATTCTTTCTTCTATTTTCTGCATCATTTATTTTTCACATAGACATATATGACGAAATAATCATGAAATATAACAATTGTTTAAAACAATTAAGTAAAAAATAAAAGAAAATCTATCACAGTAATTCTCAATCAATTACGAGAATTAGATGCCAATTAGCTATATCAATAATTTTTACAATATATCATATACAAATTTATTCAAGTTTGTTTTTATTATTAACTAAACTGTCATAAGTTATTTTTTCAATAATTAATGAAGATATTTATTTTAAATGTGCAACAAACTTTTTGGAACAACTAATTAAAGAAAAGATTATAGATAATAGATTTATTAGTTTTTGAATATTTAAAATTCTAAATATATATATATATATATATATATATATATATATATATATATATATATATATATATATATATATATATATATATATATATATATATATATATATATATATATATATATATATATATATATATATATATATATATATATATATATATATATATATATATATATAATACGAAATATTTTGATGATTTTGTGATTTTTTGATGAATTTTTAAATTTTTATTTCAACAATACGCATTTTTAAAGAGAATTGCTGATCCATCCTATAATTCCTCATGCTTACTATTATTTTTTTTTGCCAACAAAAAATACACAAATATTCTTATTTTTATAGAATAATTATTGTTTTCGAATTGTACATAAAAGAAATTAAATACATATAAAAAAATTATAGCTATCAATTCGATTATTTTCTGATTATTCCTATCATTTGTACTTTTCTTTTTATCCTTTTTCTATTTTGCCTTAACTGACATTTGTTCTTCTGCTCGCTTTTCAGACGCCATTTCATTCTCTTTACGTTCGAATACACTCCAATAAAAACGAATGCTTCTGTTATCGTACTCGTTACGGATAGAAGTATTTTCAGGTGCTCGTGAAATAAATTAGGACACTTGTATTGAAAATAATTATACGAATTATAAATATTTTTACTACTAGATTTCTAATAAACTCGATGTATTGGAACGAATCAAATTATTTATTTCGTTTCTATTCACAATCAATGGAACAACACAGCCTTGATAATTGATTCATCGTTCAATCATCATTTTTTGTCTTATTGATTGTTTAATCATTGTTTCAAAATAACGAAATTGAATTTTTATTATTATTGAATAAATAATTATGAAAAAAATATAATTTTGTTTAAAAAAAAATAAAATTGACTTTCATGTGACCTCTATGAAATATTTATCTATGAAAAAATAATCACTCTCAAAATGATTGAACTTTATTTGAAAAATTATTAATCTTTTATTGTTAACAACTTTTTTTATTATTTATTATTTTCAATCTTTTTTTCATTTATCCAAAAATTATTGTAAATAAATAATTATATATTATTATATGTCAAATATATAATTATTATAAATAAGTTAAATACGTAATATTAAACAAATTACAAGTTATATGAATTGTCTATGTCAATGATTACTATAATTGATTAAATTATCTATTAGTCATCATAGTTATCTAATCATAGTAATTATTACATGATTGTTAACATATTTTCAAAAAAATTTTAGTTAATACTTTAATACAATAAATAATTTAATAATAAAATTATTTATTATTGATTAAATTATTTTATTATTACTTCTGATAAAAGTAAAAATAATTTTCAATTAAAAATTGAATAATTTTTTTTCATTTGATCATTATTGAACGAATGATTATTTTCTTTTAAAAAAAAAATATCTATTCGATCAATAGAAGGAGAAGCAATTGTTTCTCCACGAAATATTTTAAAATGAAATATATGTTTATGAGACTTATACATTAATATTTAAAGAAATATTTCAATTGCATATATTAAATTATACGATTGCAATAAATCCTGCATATAGATCAGACGAATATTTTATTTATGATACTTTATTGCAAGGATCTTATTTTAATGTAAAATGATTATTTTAATTTTTGTTGTTAATTTTATACAATTTTATACAATTATAATACATAATATCGATTAAGATCGATCTATAAATAGAATAATAAATTAAATATATTTTACTGGATATTAAATCATTCTTCTTTTTTTCATTCATCCATTTTTATTCTTACAAATTTGATCTAATTTATTTTACTGTGTGATTAATTAAAATAAAAAATTTGATATAATTAGTGGTTAAAGAAAATATAATAAAATTTTAGTTAAATATTTTATTAACGATATTGTCACGATGAATACATTTCATAAAGAATAATTTTTGTCTTGATATTTTCAATATCTTTAAATAAAAATAAATTTCTGTTTTCATTGAAAGATATCCAAGTTAAATTAATTAATCAATTAAATGAATTAATTTATATTATTAGAAATCATTATTTATATTTAAGAATGGCAATCCAATACAATTCATATTCGTTCAATTTCTCATTTCTTCCATTTAAATAAATAAACAAACATTCAGAGTAATTTCAGATAATGAAAGAAGAAATAAAGATACCGATCGAAAAAATAAAAAAAATAAATTCGTTTCTCATATAAAATCTTACCTTCCTTTTTGAACGTGCCATTCTCTGATCTCTGATATTTTCAGCTTCTCCTGGTGGTCGTTTACCCCAAACCATAATAGCGATGCTGGTATAAGTGAACACTAGTACTGTTATTGGTATCACATATTGAAGAACCAATAAGGCGATCGAGTAATAATATCTGCAACAAGTGAAACGCGCAAAGTGAATATAAAATCGATTGTCAAAAGTCATCATCCTTTCCTAAGTTCGATAAGACATTAATAGGTGATGAATTCGAGAGGAATGGAAAAATTACAAAGTTTCCCCTCTTTGTTCTCGAAATTTTCGATTAGAATGAGGAAGGCTAAAGCAATTTTAAACAGTGAATTAACATAAAATGATAAATATTGGATAGATTTAAAGTTTATTTGCATATTTAATTTCGATGATCTTTCCCTATAATAGATAATAATATTTATGAATTCTTTCAAAAGGATAAAAAAATACTTTATCAAACAGTGTTATATTTAGATTAAAGAAGAATTATTTGTAAATGTATATCATATAGAAATTATGAAAATTATAATTATTATGATAATTTGATTTTTTTCTATAAATCTTCCAATTTATAAGTTTTTGATTTTAAATTTTTGCTGAATATTTTAATTCATTGATATAGCATTTAAAAATATATATGACAAATAATCTATAATTATTATATACAATATTCTTATATACTCTATAATATTCTTAATATATAATTTATTATCATAATTTTAATCATCATATGAGATTTGATAAAGAATATATACATATGCATTGATAATTACCTGTTTTCCAACGATGGCCAAACTTCAATGCAGATATATTGATTGCATCTTTTATATTGGATCGATGGTTGGAAGAGCTTTGAAACAATAGCGATAGGGAGCGATATTACCATAGCCAGCATCCAAACAGCGAGAATTAGAAGTTGAGCTTGCCGTTTGCTCAATCTTGGTTTCAAAGGCCACATAATAGCTATGTAACGATCTATACTGATCGCAACGAGCGTGTAAGCACTCACTAGAACTGATACTGCCTGAAAATATGATCGGATTAATTATTTCTTCTCCTTCACTATTCTTTCAAAATCTGAATATTATAGAAAAATTATGTTTTAGATTTTAAAAGGCAGAAGAGTAGGATAATTAATTGTTAACTTATTTTTTTAATCAACAAACTTAATGAATATACCCAAATATGATATATACAGATAATAAGATAATTAATTAATTAAATAAATCACTTTTATTTTTACTAGTTAAATTGGTATATGATATAATGATATAATTAAATGATATAATTTTATTTAATTATATTAAGAAGAGATTTGTTATTTTATTTGACAATAAAAATGATTTCTTATCTGATATTGTATTATAACAAAAATGTTGCAAAGATAAATATAAATGATATTCCAAAATATATCGTAATCACATTCTACTTCATTTAAAATGATTTTTTACAACAAAAATGCAATAACAAAAATTTTAACAGAAATTTTAACAAATTATATTCAAAGATTTTTTTTAATTATTCTTACAAATTTGTGAAATAATGAAATCATAGATAATCATTTGAAAAATCACACGAAGAAATTATTTTGATTATTGTATATTATTAATATGAATATATAGATCAATTTATATTGCACATCTTTATTCAAGAAAATGAATTTTATTAATTTCATATGTTTCAATATTAGTAAAGAATTTGTTGTTAAAAAAAAAGATTAGAAATTTTGCAAATTTCAATATTTGATTTCCATTTTTGAAAGGATTTGAAAGAGTCAGCAGGAATATCAATAGCGAGATATCCTTTTGTTGGACGAAGCTTTGTCACCTATCTTGACGGAATTCAAGTGGAAATTAAAAAATAGAACCGATAAAATCTTTCGAAATCGAAGAAAATTTTCGTTCTGCGTTACGTAGTTACATGAATATCCATAATTTGAAATATAAAGCTGATTTGATGCATAATTGATGCGTAAACAATGTGAGATTTATTTATTTATTAATCATGGCTGAATACGAAATTCGTGAACGATCGCGTTATCAACAAATTTATGTATTTATCGATCGTACATACGTATTTTCGAATCAAGTTTCTGAGAGAATTTAAATCGATAAATTGGAAATTATAATTCTTAAAAATAATTAATTTTTGCTTCCCAAATTATTTCGCAGAATTTATTCCTTGATTATAAAATTCCTTGATTATATTGATTTTAAATAGTGGACATAATTATCACTATATATATATATATATTGACAAATTTTGAAAAAAATTTTTTTTAATTTTCGTATTTGAATAATTTATATTTTTATTTTGTATAATAATATTTTCATAGAATAAACATTTTACACTTTATTTTAAGATGAAATATTTTGTCAATATTATTTTATATAATTATATAATATTTTAAATAAATTTTAAAAATATTGTAATTATCTTAAAATCGAATTACTTATATCAATTTATCATAAATTGATTATTAGCAGGATTCCAAAAGCTATATTGATGGAAATTTGAGCAAGCGATAAAGGAGAGAAGATGTATCTAAAATTTTAGTTTTGAATATTTATTAATTTTCTGAAATATTAATAAAACTTTCAATATTATACATGTATATTCAATGTTATACATATTCAATATTATACATATGTACACAAAGTTACACATTTAATACTGTATTTATCTATTTTATTATCAATATAATAATTTTTATTTACATATTTACTTTACTTTCATTGAATTGAATAATAATAATGAAATATTTATCGTGGGAAAATATTCTTAAAAAAAAAAATATTTATTTTATAAGAATCTTTGTTTTGTTTTATAGGAATAAGAATTAAAAAATATTTAATAAAAAATAAAAAAACTTCGATTTGTTTTATATTCATAGCTCATTTTTAAATTTGCATTTATTAACTAGATAATTTATTATGTTTTTCATTCTGTTCATACATATATATGTATAGATATACAAATAAAAATTAATTAAGTAATATTAAATTCAGCGAATCTACAAATGTGTGGTCAATAAGCGAGGAATAATTTTATAATATAAAAATTTAAAAGATTTCAAGATAAGAAAAAATGTTATTTTTCCAAAATTTCAAAACAATATATGAAATGTATAAAATTCATAAAATTAGGATTTTATTATTTATCATTTTTTTTTATTTTTTGCGAGAATATGTACTTTCATTCAACTTCTTTTCTCATGTTTTTTCATTGTTGATTTTTATGATATTATAATATTAAATCTCGTAAAATATTTACATAGCATAGATCGAGTAAACCATGTTCAAGCAAATGGAGCAACAGGCGACAGCCATTGTAAGTGATTCTTCAATTTGTTAACACTAGAACAACTAAAAATCTATAAATAAATATCAAAATGACAGATTTCATTTTTCGATAATTTATAAGAATATTTTTGGCAAAATTAATATTGATTTTAGTGAAAGAGAAATATAATTTCATGATATTAATTTAACATTAGATGGGAATAATAATTGAAATAAAAATTAAAATATTTAAAAATTTTTCTCTTATTTTATTCAATTTTGTATCACGTCATTTTTAATCCTCTTAAACTTATAAATGAATTTTGACTATATACTTAATTTTATTTAATGAAACTATCTCTTCCATTCATCTTTCCATGTTCCATTCATCAAAATTACTTTCTCCTTCCTTTCCTAGTATTAATCGAATTTTTCAAATTAATAATATAAAACGCTTCGTTATCTCAATTTATTAATTTATCGTGATTCATTGCCTTGATATCGATTTCATATAAATGGCACGCATCATTTTATTGTCCTATAAATTCTCTCCCTCTTTTAATCTTCGTTATTAGCGTAATATTATATGATAGAATGACGTATTTATAAAACTTTAATAAGATCTAAAAAAAAAAAAAATCTGATAAATTATACTGCCTCTATAAGAAAGATCATTTTTATTTTTCATTCTTAATAACAATATAGAACAAATTTAATGTATAAAAAGAAAAAAATTCTTACGAATTAAAAGTATTTATTTCATTCTGTGAATAATCTATCAATTTCCATAACTAATAAAATTTGCATAAATTTTAAAAAACATCAAAATTCGCATAAATTATTCAAATTCATACAAATTAATGTATAAATCAATTATTAAATTCGATTCTTTTTAATTACATTTCATTGATGATTGGTTAGTTCAGGAATCATTATTAGATATACAAGTATACTTTTTTTTAAAAATTGTACACATATAAATAATATAATTTATTATTATATCTTAATTTAAATATTATTAAATTGTCAAATAAAAATTAAATATGTCTATTTTTATTTTTTGATGAACATGACATTCTGCATTTAGATTGACAAATTATTTTTTTTGATAATTGAATATTCTCAGTGATGAATAATTAATAAATAATTAGTGTCTCTTGATGATGAATAATTACACTTATAAATTATATAATTGTATTGTAAATTAGATTTATAATTATATTTCTATTTATTTTCAATTGCTAATTTTGAAAATTGAATAATGTTTATTTAAACTTTAAAAATTTTTATTTTCCGATTTTGATTTTTCATTTATTTTCATCCGTTATGTAAAATTCTATTGTTTCAATAATAATTTAATTTAATATAATAATAATTATTTAATTTCGCTCATTGCTTTTGATTAATTTTTATTTATAAAACATATTAGAGATGTTTCTTTATTAAGACTAGATTTAGAGATTGATTGTTTGCTCACTAAAACTAAATAGAAATATACGAAACATTTTGTGTTTGAAAGTTTCACGAAAGTTTCTATTTCATAGAAAAGATTCAATCCTCGTGAAAACGAAAGAATTTCGAACAAGACTCAATTTGGAAGAATCTTTATCTAAGAAACTATATTCTTTTAGTTTTTATTATAGTACTGGAAAAGACTTTCAGTCAAAATTTTTCTAGACTTCAATTTTAAGAGACGAAAGAAATTTATGACTTCTTTTTTGTTTCTGCAAGTTTTGAATTAAAAATATTGCTAGATATCCAGATATTCTTTTAAAAATTATGGAATTGCATTTAGGAATTGTAATTAATATCAAATAATAAAATTACACAATAAAGAACAATTTTATAAATCAAATATAAAATAGTTTTAAAAAAAGGAAAAAAAATCAATAAATAAAATATTCTATCTCTAAAATATCTCTTTTTTTCTTATTTTAAAAATCATCGTTCACAACGACTCATTCTTTAATAATCATCTTTCTCCTCTCCATTGTCTTCTTCCCAACGTACAACAATGGGCCATTAAACGCACCTGCAAATAAATAACGGTCGGGCAGAGTTCCGGACCAAACGGCCAATATTGCAATATTAGTGTACTGATGGAGCTGGTTGGAACGCAGAACAAGGCTATCAGGATGTCTCCTAGAGCAAGGTTCACGATGAAGAAGTTGGTGACGGTCTTCATTCGGGGGCTGCTGTGCACTACGTAGCAAACCAGGCCGTTTCCTGTTAACGCAACCACGAATACCGTGCTATACACGAAATAAATGATACCGCGAAACCAGCTTGTGGAGAAGATGCTTTGGGATCCGAAGTAGTTGCAATCGTCTGGATTCGTAAGATTTAATTTGTAGCCTGCCAGACCATCCAACAAGCCATTCGTTTCGTTGCTCATGCTCATCGTGATCCCTCGTGCTGCATTCTGATCTGAAAATAGGATTTATTCGGAATGTTAGGGATCGATTTGCGGACAGAGAGGAGTTGAAACGAGCAATTTTGTCTGAATTATAGGGTTACGCCATTGTCCGCTCTTTTGGAAAGTTTTGGGACTACGTGTACAGATTAGGTAAGGTATGTAATCAAATCCTTTCTAAAATGAGAAATGGTTTAAGACTCGTCAAGGCCAAACGATGCTTGACACAACTTTTTTATTTAATGGATGTATATAATATTGAGATAAGATATTGAGATGAGATTAATATATTCGTGAAATATTTTTCAAACCTTAAAGGTAGAGACAAAAGAAACATTAAATATTATAATATATAAAATGTTTCATGAGTTAATATTAAAAAAACGAATCGGAATGTTATTTATCTTTTACACGCTTTCAAAGATTAATGCCGAACGTTTATTGAAATCTACATATATTTGCATATCTTTTGATATTGTAGTTGGCATCGAGACGTTTTCGAAACATGAGGATAATATGGATCTTATCACTTTAATTAAAGGTATTTATCTTTTTGAATTTTGTTATTTCGAAAAACAATTTAATGAACTATCGCACGTGTTGCACATTATACGTTGGATTATTATAATCAAAATGAGTATAATATAATATATTTAAATAATAATAATATTTAATAATAATATATTTTAATAATAATAATATATTTTAATAATAATAATATATTTTAATAATATATTTAAATTATTAAATAAAATTTAAAATTATTAAGAAATTCTTGAATTTGTTAGATAGATATTTCTTCTGACATTTAGAGATTCAAATTGCAAAAAATTATCAACATATTGATGAATAAATTAGATATAATCTATATATATAAAAATATAAAAATACAATTGCGATATATACGTGATATTTTGCATAAAGGATTGGCAAAGGCAATATATTGAATATTAATTAAATTTGTTTAAGTTCCTCTTCTTTCCAATTTCACTGGAATGGTAAAACCTATATACCATCGTGATTAACTATTGTACGCGAATTTTCAATTATTTCACTATTTTCCACGTTGAGTGGAAATCTCTTTCATCTTCTATCGTGTTAAAATCGAATAGCTTGTCTTTTTCACACTCGCTTTTTATCGACACGTATCTACGCAGTTTGGAAATTCAACGCAGTTTTCAAACAAAATCCTGATTAACAGAACATTCTGTTGTCGATAAGATTTTATTGGTGTGACATTTATGTCGAATTAGAAGAAGAGAAAAGAAAAAAAAAAGAGGAGATATAGCGAAATTCCATTTTTAATTGAGATCCGTGGATAGAATAGAATAGTTTGCTACGTGGTCAAGTAATTTGAATAATTAAAATGCAAGATGTTCGTTTAATATTCTAGAAATAATATTCTGGAAATTTAATTTAAGACTTTCTTTGTTAATTTCATATATTTGTGCTTTTGCAAATAACAATGATGATTTTAATTGGTTATTTGAAATTTGATTTCCTTTAATGTTTCATTCGTTTAAAGAAAAGATTTAATGATTCGTTAATTGTATATTATATAGAGATATTAATATCGAATTTAATAATAAAAAGTATTCATAATAAAAATAACATACATATGCAATAATTAGAAGATCTTATTTCTTTTTAAATAAAAATAATTTCTATTAATAATAATAATTATATATAAATAATTGAGTTATGAAGAAGTCAAAATTAATTAACTTTATTTTTTTAAAAATTTATATTATAATATAATAAATTGCAAAATGAATAATATCACACGAATATATCATATTAATATATCAACATTGCATATAATGTTTATTTAGAATGACATTTCATTGTATTATAAATAAATAATTAATTTCTGATTTGTTATTTATATCCTTAATTTATAACGATAATTTCATATAAATATTATTAACAGTGAAAGAAACATATTAATTATTTATAATAATTGGAATATCATTTTTTTTAATTATTATATATGCACATAAGTATTTCATTATTAGTTTTACCATTTAATTATTTATTATCTTTTTTAAGTAATTCAATCATAAATTTAATTACTCATGGTTGAAATCTTTCTAGGTGGACAAAATTTATTTTTAAGACTTTTTTAAATTTTGCAATTACTTTCAGAAATAACTAAAGAATTCTAAATAATTATTTAAATTTTAAATAATTCATTTCAGCTTCAAATAAATTCAATATTTAATATATGTGTAAGTTGTACAAAATTGGTTAATTTTTCATTCAAAAATCATGAATGAAAAATAGCGAACAAAAACGATAACCTGTTTTGAAAACCTGTTTTGTTTTTTTTCCTATAGTAAATATTTTTACTATGTAAAGAAAGAAAAAAAGAAAAAAGAAGAAGAAACATGCACATATTTCGAATGATCAAATTATAATTTTGAAAAAAAATAATTTATTCAAAGTAAAAATATGAAGTTTATTCGGATATGAATAAAAAATAGAAAATAGAAAAATAGAAAAAGAATAGCTTGATTAAAAAGTAAATTTGAAAAAAATCAATGGATGAAAAAGTGATAATAAGGATAATTTTTAAAATTTTACGTACATAATTTAGTTTTATCAAATATCCATATTATTAAAAGCAAAAATTCTTTTTTTAAAGAGAATCAATTGTTACGATTTTAAAATGCATATATCGTTCGTTGAATTAAAATTTAATATCTTGCATGCATAAAAATATCACAGAAACAATATAGCTTAAATTGAAAATAAATATTGTCACGTTTATCGAAAAATATTTTTTAATTTCATCGAGAAGATTGAAATTTATCCGATGTTTCTTATTATTTTAATAAAACTAAATAAATGAAGAAAATAAATAATTACTTTAAAGTTTTTTTTATCGTAAATTTTATTCCATTCTTCTTCTGTGTTTTGAATGGAATTAAATTTTTTTGAAAAAAAAATTGTTTTCAAATTAATTCTGAAATTTTATTTAAGAAATAAATTATTTTTAAGTGATTTATTTATTAAATATTTTATTATTTTAATTAATAAAAAATAAAAATTAACAAGTTATAAATTTTATATAAATTTCATATATAAGAGGTTAATATATATATATTATATTAAAATAAATATTATATAAAAATATTATATAAATTTTATATAAAAATTGTTTTACATAAAATAAAAAATTAAATTCAGTAGAAAAATAAAGATTAAAAAAAGATTGAAAAATTTTTAGTGAAGATGTGAAATCGTGTGAACGTTATTTTAAAATCATATCGGATTAACTGCAAATCTTGTTTTTAAAAAATATTTGTTTCGATTGTGTATCATGCAAACCAAAATCCTTAACAATAATTTTTTTTTCTGTATTTCATTGAATAAATAATCCATTTTTACATTGATTATTTTTGATTCAAGGATTTATTTTATTTTTAGTATATTTCTCAATAACCTAGATACTTGATTATAAGCTTATCGATGGTGATATCCGATAGGTCAGAGCTTTGTCTTTCCTATATATCCAGAAACGGAAACGCCAATGTATTCTAACGTGACATTTATGTTTCTTGTATACAATCAATCACAAAAGTGTTCATACAAAGAAATCCATTTAACTTGAAAAATTAAATTTTAATGAAAATTTATATGTATATCATTTTAAAAATCTCTTTGAAATTAATCTTACAATTTTTATCATTGTTTATATATAATTTCAATTAAAAATGTTTCTTATAATAGGATAATAGATCACTAAATTCTAAATATTTTAATAAGTTTAAAATTTTTTCTTTATCTTAATATAAAGTTATATTTAAGAAACGAAAAAATAATATTGAATTATTTTTGGTTTTTTTGAAAAAACTTATGCTTACTAACTTATATTAAGTGAATACTTTTGCGACTGATTGTACATAGACCAAAGATATTTTCAAAGTCCTCTCGGATTGTTCTACATCAGAATGATTGAAGTAATAATAAATCAGTATTCGTAGATAAAAGTATAGATACAATCAATCTTTTAGAATGTTCGTTTTATTAGAAATTGTCAGGTGTATGTTTTTTATATGTTATATGTATTTCATTTAATATCCCTTAAGCATTCCCTTTTCATTAGAATGTTAGCTTTCAAAAAATTAGAATGGGATTGTCTGTTGAATTTATTCATCGAGGAGAAGATTCTTTATTCGAATGGAAAATTTGAACTGACAATTTCTTTTCTATATAATAGATAGCTCTATGAATATTAAGCCTTGGAAACATCCGATAGCGATTAATTCTCGAATATTTCACTCGATAGAGCAACGGCAATCTGACAGTCGAAGGATCCGTGTTTAACTTCCGATTTAACAAATCAATTCTTCGCCTATAGATAGAAACTATCTCGCTTATGGCTTATTTTTCTATGAAATCGTAGAAATTATAGTATATAATAAATGTAAATTTTATTTTTGTCATTTTATTATTTAATATAATTATTATTTAAAATTAAATTATTTAATATAATTATCTAATTCAGCATTAAAAGCTAGATATTAAATTGAGAAAAAATATAAAGATCAAATATTATTATTAAAACTAAATAATATTTATGTCAGTTTCATTTCATATATTATTTATTTACTTAAAATGTTTTTTTGTTTAAAAGATTCTTAAATCCAGCTGGATCATCATTGGTCTATTAATTTATATATATGTTTATATATTTTAAAATTTTATTATTAGAAATTAATAAAATTAAAATTAATAATCAATCATTATATAGTTTCATCAAGCTTTTAAGAATTTTTATTTTTTTAAATTCTATTATCATATTTAATAAAATTATAATATTATTAATTTTTGATTTAATAAAAGAATTATTATAAAACAATGTTATCAAAATATGAATAATACATCAATGTGTAATTAATATAGAAAACAAAATTCTCTATTATGAATACGTGAATCGAAGAATGTTTAAACATTCGTTATATGAATTTTGCGATAAAATATCACTCCATAAAGATGGTAGATAACATATTGCATGCATGCTTTCCTTGTCTTCGAAGGGAAAGGTTAAAGGTTCTTCAGTATGCAGGAGATATACGGTACATGGAAATAAGGCCATTTCAACTTCAATCTTTCTTGTTGTCAGTTCGCTTGTTAAGGCTTGTGTATATCGCGAGTTTGTTGTTCGATTGCTAGAACTTGTGCATATATCTTTACAAATTGATTTTAAAATCAATTATCATTTGTCTTTAAAGATTTTTCTTTAATTTTCAGGTATTCTAAATAATAAAATATGTTTATGGAATATATCTGTCAACTTTCATGAATGTATAATAAATACAAATATAGATAATATTATATAGGATGAAAGTTATCTATAATATAAATATAGATAATATTTAAAATTTTAATATTTGAATATTGAGATATTATTGAAAAATCACAATTTTTATTTTATATTTAATATTTATTTTCAGAAATTATTTTAAATAATTTTGAATAAAGGAATTTGGAATAGATTTGAAATTAAAAAAAATTATTATTTTGCAAAAATTATTCATTTGACCGTTTATCTTATGAATGTTATTTTATATATTTATTTTGAAATATCAATAATTTTATAATATAAGCTAAAGGAAAAGTTTTATTCTAAATCTTAATTTACTTAAAAGAATATTTGTAATCGATTTTTATTTTTTTTTGCTATTTATATAAATATTATTATAAATTTCTCATTTATTTGAAAAGCGTAAAATATTGATATTTTATTTAAATAATATTTAGAATATGATCCTCTTTTATTTCATTCAATTTAAAATTTACAATTATCTTTTCACTTGGATATTATATAGAAATTCATCCATCCAATAAATTGAATAAAATTGATTTGCAAAATAATATTTATATCTTTTATTTCAATTTTTTATTCCCTACAAATAAAAAATTAAAATAATCAAAATAATAGAAAATTTACGTTTGAAATAATATGGATGAAAAAATGTTATCAATAGTAAGAGATACTACTTTTATTTTTTATATTAAATTTTGTATCGTACGTGAAATAAAATCAATATTTTATTTTACATGAAAAATTTCAGTAAAATGTTCATCAATTATGATTAGTTTAGTAATTCTATTTTATAAATATTATTAATTTTTCATTTATTAATTGTTAATTTTTAATGTGCTTTCTGCAATTTTGACTTTAACTAATAACTTTTTTTATTAATAATAAATCTTCAAAAAAAAAAGAATCTTTTTATTTGAACGACACGTAAAATTTTAAAATTTTATATAATATTACATTACAATTTAATTACACATTTAATTTTTATATAATATGTAAAATCATATACATAATCACATACATAATCATATACATAATCAAATCTATATTTTTATAATTATATATATTAAATGTTTTTTAAGTACATCTTATATATATAATTACATCTTTTTATATCCAGCTCAGAATTTAAATCATATAATTCATTTAATCTCATTGTAAAAACTCAATTGATATATTCATAATAAATAGTTCAACTTCATATAATTAAATGTATAAATTATATTTAAATTTGTATACACAATAAATTTTATCTTATTAATATTAAGAAATAGTAGAAATTAATTTCTGAAAAAAAATCTTTTTGCGATGTAATAGTACGGAAACAGATTTGTGCTATGATAGGAAGTGACAGATTTGTAAAAAATTCTTAAATCGACCTTCTATAGATCCATCAATGTCAAAATTTACTATAAATGATAAACAGATAACATAAATGACAGATATTTCATTAAATCTTTTCTCCTTAAAATTTTAGAAATTTGATCTCTGAAGCTTCATCTCATTTCATTCTAATGCAATTATGGATTTTTGTTTATTGTATTCTCATATCGAATGAAAAATTAATTTATTAATTTATAATTTATATCATTATGTATACAGGATAATATAAATATAAATATACAAATATAATTTAAGACTTATTTATTAAATTATAGCAATTTAAATTTGCATTAGATAAAATAAGACAGAAATAAAATGGGATATCTTCGTCATATTACCATCCCATAAAACTAAAACTAGCTTTTAAACGAATAAATTTTATTTCTTTCTTTCGATTTATTTTTAAATGTGAGATCAAATCTTTTTTTACATATAATTTAAAAAATACATATATACTTATTCTGTGAATTTAATATAATAGAGCACAATCGATTTTTATCTTGTCAGAATGCCATAATTTGATTGACATCGTTGAAAATTTATTTAGCAAATATTTGCGCAGTTAATGAATTGGAAAATAACGAGTTCGACATTGGTTCCTATTATAAAATCCTATTGGGATTCGTCATTCGAAATCTTCATTGCTTTTTTAATTGCATTTTTTACTAAAATATATAATGTAATTATATAAATTATATGACTGTTAGTTTTTACTTCTTCGATATTTTCTATATAATGATTGTATTGAAATAACAGATTCATAATTTGAAAAATCATCAAAAATATTTTTAGTTGTAATTATTGTAATATTTATTTTATTACACATTATTCATTTCATTTTTTATTTTAATATATATTTATTTATTTTTAGATGTCTGCATATAGATTCACAAAATACGAATGATTTAATATCTATTGCGAATAAAAAATATTAAAGCTATATCTATCTCGATGTAAATATTTATAAAATTTTATATTGTTATTTTCATTATTTGATATAACGAAGCTTTAGTATTTTTTTTTATTCATTAGATTTTTATTCATTTTTTAAAAAATGAATGATTTAATATTTTATCTTTACTAAAAATATTGTTTCATATATCATGAGAGAAAATAAAAGTATTGTAGGATATTTCATTATTATACAATTATAAATAAATTGATAAAATTATTAAAAAGCATTGAATCAAATAATAATTAAAAGAAAATTAATTGACCTTTTTATTTTCATCGACAGTCAAAGCAATTTTATTGTTGAATTTTTTTTCTTCAAATATTTATCGATATTATAAAATGTTTCAAACATTTTATTCAATTAATCCTGAGATTCTGTAACGTAATATTATTGATAAATAATAATGATTAATAAATATCTTAAAAATTTTTTCAAATTATAAATTAAAAGTGTAGATCGGTAAAGAAATTTCAATATTATTAACGCAGATTATTTATACAGAATGAAAACTAATTAAGTGAAGCTAGACAGTAAAGAATTTTATCAAAAAAGGAAAAATATTTGTGCTTTTGCAATTGGATGAATCAATTATTTTTATTTCATTTATTTTTTTCTTTTTAAGAAGAGGGAAAAATAAAAAAAAAGAAGCAATGATTAAAAACGAACAATATTATTTTTTTTTAAGACAGTATGATTAAAAATGTAATGTAAGTGTATGATTAAATATTTATTATATATTATTTTATTATTTTTTCTTTTTAAGAAGAGAAAAAAATCATGAAGTGATATTTCAAAAAAAAAAAATTACTTAAAAATAAAAGAAATTTTTATTTCAGTGTTTATTTCAAATTAAATTCAATCATAAGATATTTACACAAATTGAAATAATTGAAATAATATGTAAATTTAAAGCAGATATTTAAAGTAGTAGATAATTTAAAGTAATAATTTCAGATTCATCATTTTGCTTTTCAACGTTATTTCTATTAAAGATTTTGAATTAAATTTTGTCAATAATAAACAAATATCTCATTCCGTGATGTTAATCTATAATAATTCGTATTAAAATTAATTTGTATCTAATATTTCATATTATCGATTATAATATTTTAATATCTCGTAATTAATGAAAGTATATCATTCTCTTTCTCTCTCTCTCTTTTTCTTCTTTTTTCTCAAAATTTTTTAATCTTTTCAACGAAAATGAAATGGAATAAAAATAGAGATAAAATTATTTAGAACAAAAAAAATAAATATAAAAAGATAAAAGACAAATCAAAATAAATCCATTTCAATTTTAATAGTTTTCATTTTTCATACATTTTAAAGATTTATTTTTAATTTCTTATGTATAATCTGTATGTATATATAATTCTTATGTATAATCTAATTATGTATTATGTATACATTTGAAATTATTCTAATTGTAAATATTTTTCCTTCAAATTGATTATTAAGTATTTGTAATATTTGTATGTAATCATTGTATTTATTATAACATATATTACATTTTATTTATTATTTATTAATACTTTTATATGATATAATAATAAGAATTTTATATTATGAAAATAAAATAAAATAAATAAATGATAAAAAAATATTTTATTAAAAATAATGATGTGTGCATATATTTTTACTGTATGTAATGATAATAATAACATTATTTTTTATTTAATAAAATTCAATAAAATTGAATTTTCATGATTTTTATTAAAAATCAAAGAATTTTGAAAAAAAATATATTTATTTAATTTTTCAATGAAAATGAAAATTGAAAAAAAGAAAACACAATTTCATGTTTATGTATATTGAACTCAAAAAAATCATTCTCAATTATTTTAAATTGCAGACATTTATTTGCTCAGTATTAGATACGAATATTCCTTATTAAAAAATAAGAGAGAAACGTAAAATAAACAATATTAGCATTTTTCTTAAATGGAAAAAATTTTTCACACATTTATTCCATTTACACGGTATACAAAAACGTATGTAATATAAAAAATATATATTTGCGTAGAAATAAATGAATTTTAACTGACATTTTTAAATATCATGTTCGTTTTAATTTTTAGAATTACTCTTTAAATTTTCCATTTGCTTCCTTCATAGTATTCGTTCATAGTATTTCGTTTGATTAATATCAAATAAATATAATTTTCTTTTAAAATGAAAAATGGTATCATTTATATGAAAGATTAAAAATTTTTATTTAAGAACAGAAATATTTTTGCAAATTTATTTATATGTTTTTAAATGATGTCTAATTCCACTTGGATTTATTATAGATCAATGAATATTACGAATTCGACTGTTCGTCTGAAGGATTACAATTTTACATTCACGAAAATATATATATATGTGTATATGTCTGCTCCAATATTCTAGAAACTTGACAATGTTTTACGTAATATCGTTTTCCATGATAGTAAATTTGAGAGAACTACATGTTCGCAATTCGAAATCGATTTCGTTCAATATCTCGACATTTTTCTATCGTGTATAAAATTATATGCATAGACAGAAATTTCCGAGTTATATTTATTTTCTTAGAAATAATAGAAATGCTCAAGGGTATAGCTTCTCCATTTTCTGAATACGTTCAGGAAATTGAGATCATATCAATTTCTTGATTCCAATAAAGTTGTTTCTTTATAGAAGTTATTTTCAACTATTTCAGAAAATCTTTTATAAGTTAATATATTATTATTATACCTGGAATATTTTTTTTATTACGATTATTGCATAAATTTAATAAAATTATATTATTGCATAAATATTCCATAAATTTCTTAAATTTCAATTGTAATAATAGAAAATCTTTACATTTTTTTAGTATTTTCCTTTTTTTCATGGATATTGATCTACTGTTATTGGATTCCGGCGGAAGTAATCGTTAAAACAACTCGAATCATCTCGATTGCGGTTAAGCTTCCTGGGTAAATTCGATTTTCATCCAGAACACCAACATTTTAGTTCTAGTCTACAAAGAAGAGCAAGTATACTAGCAGAATCCGTATTAAGCCGAATGAATTTATATCTAGTACTTTGTAATCGGTTAAAACAAACTCTGATAACTTTTATATTTTCGAAATTTATGTAAAATACACAATTTTTGACAATTTGAATTTGTATATGTATAACTTTTTTAATTGAGATAAAAATCATTACAATTTAGTGTTTCATTTCACAGATTTTCTATAAATTTTTGGAAAGTTTTGATAATTTTTATTAAAAGAGTTATATTGATTAATGCATTTAATTGAATAAATATTTGAAATTTCTATACAATTTGCCTCTTTTTTATTTTCTATATTGATAGTTTAATAACAAAATCAATAATATAATCACAAATTATAATATAAAATTATATGATAAGATTAAGCAAATGATATGTATAAATGCATAAAAATATTAAAATTATAAATATTAAATTATATATAAATATTAAATTAATATTAAAATTAAGACAATTTTATATATTAAATTATTAAATTTATTCATAAATTTATTTCCAAATAAGTTGATATAATTTTCAGATTAATTAAATTCTCTTCTAAACTTGAAGAAATTCGTATAATTTTACAATATAATTTATAATATTTAAGTGATTAAAAATTTTTTCTCTTTGAAAAATTTCTTGATATCAACATGTCATTCATGGAAAACGTTGAATAAAATGGTGAAAAAATAATTGAATTCGAGTAAAGAGAGGAAATGGAAATTTCTATTGGTAAACTATCCTCGACAGTTTAATTTCGTACACGATAAAATTCTATCGAAATCGAAAGCGATTTAAAAAATCGACACATCTGTATAAGTAATGAAAGTACTTCTCTTTTCTAATATTTCAATCCTTTTCATGTACCTATCATATCATGCCGTATAATTTGTGTAATTTTTTGTATATATTTATATATTGTATGTTTGTATATATTTTTCAATTTACCGTTTTTGTGAATTGCATTTCAAATACTTTTTTTCTGATGTTTTTTTAACTGGTTAGTAAGTTTACTATTCATATTATTATTTAAATTAATTGATAATTTAATTATTTGATGATTATCTATAAAATTATAATATATAAATATAAGATAATTATAAATTAATTTGTATAAATAAGTTAATATTTATTTTCATTAATCACGTATAAAATTCGTAATATTTATTGATTAATAAATAATTGCTTTCAGTTTAATAATTTTATTATATAATTATTTTATTTTAATATAATTATTAGTTATTAATTTATTTAGTTTAATTAATTATATTACTTTTATAATATATTACTTCTATATATATTATATTATATTTATTATATTTTTATATCAAATATAAAATAAGTGTGTTATTTATGAAAAAATATTCAAAAATTTATTTTTTACATTTAACCTAAATTTTTGTGACTTTTATTCGCTATTAGAATGATATTTTTTATACAAGAAATTCAAGGTTATTAATTTTTTCTTCTATATCATATTTTTATATTTAATGCATGTTTTGATAACTGAATCATATTCAGAGTTTTGTTATAATTTTCAAAACCAAAATGAAAATAAGTGAAAATATATATTATGCTATAAATTATGCTCATCTTATCAAAATAATTTCATTATCTATTTTTATTCATTTAATTACGACTTCCTGAAAAAGTGAAAAGTGTGCATTAGGCTTGAGATAAATTGTAATTAAATTAGAGTGAAGAAGCAAATTAACATACATATATATGTTACACTTTTAGTATAATTGATAAACTTTATTCTTAGAATTTTCTCACTTTCGATTTTATTCAAAATGTTGAAAATCTTTTTAATTATATAACGAAATATTCTATTTTTCTCTAAAATTAAAAATAAAATATCATTCAAATCAATCTTACTTTTTTACTGTGTATAAATTTTAAAAATTTTACACTTTATTCAAATTTAAATTTTATCTCGTCGTTAGTATATAATATATAGTATAATATATATATATATAATATATATAATACTATATAATATATAGTATTATATATTATATATATTATATATAGTATAATATATAGTATATAATATATAATTTATTAAAAAAATGAAGTCGAAATTCTTCCCTCCTTTATTTTCAATAAAAAGAAACTAATTATCGTAATAAATATAATTCCTATATTATGTTCCTTTTATGTTCAAAACGAATATTTTTTTACACTTTGTACTAGATATGTTTCTATATATGCTTTTTTAATAATCTAAAAGTTATATTTTCAAAAATTAAAAGTTTTTCATATAAATTCTTTTAATGTGACTATTGTGAAAAATTTTTATATTTTTGTTGTTAAAACACATTCTTCAACCCCTAGTTTATGCATTCTGTTCGAAACAGGCATGAGTTGAAAAGTTTCTAGAGTTATACACCAACATCTTCGAGAGGTTTCTTGGTAGTTCTAGTACCTTGTTTCATTTGAAAGCTTCGCTTTGAAATAAGATCGCATTGAGCATTAAGGTTTCGTATTCTCGGTTTCGGTAATTCAATGAGCAATTTAGAAGAACACATTCGTACTGGAAAATGTGCGAATTTTGAAAAAGTTTTTGAACCGTATATATATTATAAAACAATTTGCACACATGTTTATTTTCCAATGAAATATTTTTGCCAGATTCTACATTTTGTTCTCATAATATAAAATTCATTAAATAGTATTTAGTAAAAATAGATTTCATGCATAATGATTATTAACAATAAGCTTATCAAATTATATATGATAAATAAAAAATTGTGAACGTATTGTTTGCTAAATAATTATATTTTAAATAATTTATATTTTGAAATTTGAAAGTTTGAAAACTTTCTCAATAATTTTTATTTAAACTTCGAAATTTGAAAATTTCTAAAATTGATAAATTATAAAAGTTTTACATTTTTCATTTGTGCTTCTAAAAATTAAATATTATATGGACTGGAATTTTATTTTAAATCATTTTTGCGTAAGTTGAACGATAATTCTGTATATTTTCAATTTTTCTTACATAGCAGTAATTTAAGCGACTTTACTTGTACAGAGATTTACTTTTTCTGATCGATGTTCTCCTCTTTTGCCCTATGAGTATGCATCGCTGTTAGAAATGACGAGATATTTTTCAACAAGAATTTACTTCATATATTTACTTCATTATGAAGATTTACTTTAAAGCATTTCAATGTTCAAAAGAAAATTATACAAATTTTATATTTGCAATGTAGTAACAAAAATGACTATCTTATTCAGATAAAAAAATTAGAAGATTGGAAAGATAAGAAATTAAAAAGAAAAAAAAATTGGAAAATGAGGATAGAATATTTGAATACTTTCTATTAAAATTCGAATATCATGTACAATTATAACTGCACATAATTATGATATAAATTTACGATTTTATCGTAGGTTTTTGCTACGTCTATATAACACAAAAAAGAAAGAAAGAAAAATTTAAATCATACGTGAAATCTTTTATCCAATAATATTTTGAATATATATTTTTTTCAATAAAATATTTTATTTTAATATATATATTTCGATCTGGGAATCTTTTAATATTCTTTGTCTCGCGAAAGGAAATATTTTAAATAAAGTGTGACATGAAAAGGATTATACGATACAAAAACCAATATCTGTTCTGCATTTTATTGATGAAGCTTTGAACTTTTTTTAGATAGAATGTGAAATATTTTATTATGCAATTCAAAGAAACAATATTTAAATAATTATTATAATATACATCAGCGTTTTTCAATATATCTTTTTTAAATGTTACGAAATTTTGTTAGAATTTTTAGAATATAAAAATATTTAAGATTTACGAATAAATTAATATTAAATTTAACAATATTATTATTATGTTGCTATGTAAATTAAAATCTCTATTTACATTGTTCTATATGAATACAATCTTTAGCGATTATATATAGTAACGATGAATCCGTAGTAATGGAAAGCAAAATATATATAATCCTTGTTTACGATGTTTAAAGAGGAATTATATGAGAGTAATACACAATTTCTACATGAAACAATAATATGTTGAAATGTTGTCTAAAACAATTTTTTTTTATGTATTATATTTTGAAAAAACTTATTGTTAGTATTATGAGAAATACTTTATAATAAAATAATATATAATTATATCATAATATTATTTAGAATTTAATATTCAAAAGATAAATCTATAATAACTTTACAAATCTATATTTAATATAGATATTTAATATCTTCTTGTAAAAATTAGAAAGTTATATGACATTAAAGTTTTTTTTTTGTGGTATTCAAATGTATTCAATTCTTAAAATATACTTTTGAAAATATAACATTTCATATATTTTATTATTTTATTAATTTATATATTTTATTCTCTAAACTATTAGAGATTTTATTTATATGTGTACATAATACATATTCATAATAATATATATTTAATAATAAAAATTATAAATTATAAAAATAATAAAAAAAATTCTAATAATAGAAAAATGTATAAGATAAAAAATAATTCTATTTTATTAAATTTCATTTATAAAAATTAATTTTTGTTTGATTTTTTAATATCAAGTATATCACGTTATTTTACGAATATTTTAATTCCAAGAAATAAAGTAAGTTCTTCTGCAATAACGTGAAATATGGTTTCGTCATATTCCATTCTATTAAAATAAATATCAATCAGGCCTACGCCTGCCAACAGTTCGCAAGAATGTTTCAATAAAAAATTCCAATAAAATCTAGTATCTCATGTTTTTTTCTCTGTTAGAATGTCACTCATGAATCACGATCACGATAATCCTATCACGTAAAACCGATCGTTTGTTACATGCTAAAAATTTAGGATCATTTTTTTTTTGCTATTCTTTGAATATATACTACTGTAAATTTTTTTATTGTATCTTTATTATTATCAATTTATTGTTATAAATAGAAAACTATAGAATATAATTAATTTTATTCATTTTGATAATTTTTTTATAAGAATCTTCTTAGATAGCAAAGAATAGTAATAATTTAAGCATTTAAAATAAATTGTTGTATCAATTAATTTAAATTAATCAATTATATAATACTACTAATACAATAATAATTCAGTTTTTATCAATCAATCTCAATTAAATTAATTAATTAATCAATTCTTTAAAATAACTCTAAACTTTAAAGAATACTATAATAACTAAAATAAATATAATAATCTCGATTTTTTCATGAAAGATTTTTGAAGATAACATAATTCTAAATTATTGATTAATTAACCATTTAAGATAATTAATGTATGTATATTAATAATAATTTCTATGATTTTTTAAGTAAGTAAAAATTTTTTAACAATAAGATAATAAGATAATAAGATGTTAAATATTTATTTGATTATTCTAAAATTTACAAGACCTAAATCACATTAAAAAAATAAACTTAATAAATTTATAATTATGTATAATATCCTCATATTACAATTTATATTTTTCAATTCTGCTTATCAAATTCCATCAAAAAATAAATTAACAATTTTCTATCTATCTTTCTAAGTCAAAGTTCAAGCGATAAATGTTATCAATATCCCCTTCTACATCCTACAAATTACGAATTTTTTTTTCTCATCCTGTATAGATATTATCTCAATCATCCTGCCCTTTTCACGCGTAAATTAATCGAACATTCGATGAATATCTATTCAATAAGAGCACGTGGATCGATTTCACATCTATTAGCAAGCATTTACAAATTTTAGAAACATTATCCATGCATCCACCGCGTAAACCTCGGTAACGTGACAAGCATCAACGTGTAATACTCGATCGTACCGCGGTGTATGCTGTTAAATTATATATTGAGGATGCTCAGGATAAACGATCAATATTTCGTAATGCTTCTGCAGACTGTAACATTATTCTTGACTTGATCTGAGCTATCCGTGGCCGTGTGCATTCAAGGATTGTTCACATAGCTTGAAGATCGTCATCTTATCTCGATAAATATTCAACAAGAATTAGGTTTTTTTTTCGCAGAATTTCATCGCGTTTGATATCCAGGATATATTAGGAATACATTTCTTTCTTTCTTTGTAGAATTTGAGAAAAGGAAAATAAATCATTGGGAAAAAATAAAAATCTGAAGATAATTGTTAAATCTGAAGGCATGTTTTGAAAAGGGATGATTAAAAAAAGGATTATTCGATTTTATTTATTTTCTCTTTTTTCTTCATGTTTTTGATTTCTTGTTGTTGAGTTTTATATATAACATGTTTATTTTATTATTACTAAAAAATTGAGTTTAATTGTTTTTAATTTGGATTTTTTTTTTAATAAATAAAGTAAGATGGATTAAATTTACATGGATACATGGATTAAATTTTTATGTGTTTTAAAATTATGTTCTTATGTATTATATATGAATTTTATATATTGCTTCAAGCTTTGAAGATTAAAAAAAAAAAATTTATATGAAATTTCTTTGAGAGAAAGATATCAATCCAGGAAATTTTTTTATGTTTTAAATACAATTTTAATTCTTTTCAATACAGAATAATAAAGTATTGAATTCTGAATATTTTATAATTTAAAATTGTATTCTTTTCCGAATCATTATCAAAGTTATATTTAAAAATTGAAAAGCATACTGAACATTGATTCTCTTAAAGTAATACTTCATACATGAAGTATGTATTTACCCATTATATCTCTATATATTCAAAAAATTTTATTAAAAATTGAATTTTAATATTTTACTATAGAATAAAAAAATATTCAAATACTTTTCATATAAAAAGCAATGCTTGCCAATTTTCATTTTTTTTTTTAAGAGAACTGAAAAATATTTAAAGATGTTTAATTTAAATTTTAACAATATTAATATTGTACATTATTATTAGAAGGGATATATGTATTACATGATATAAAAGAACAATATATAATCAAAAATCATGAAATAAAAGTGTCTTCTCATAATTGATAATTAATTAAAAATGTTCTTGTTATGAATTTTGTTATTCAATTTTCTTGAAGAATAATATATCGATTGTGAAAACCAAAATAAAATATCTGAAGCATAACATAGTTGATTCCTTAGCATAAAGCAAAGACATGTGTGTATCTCTACGCCATTTATTAAAGCAAGTCTAAAATAAATATATGCGATTCTAATTAATCGATCTGACATGTAAGTGCATGTACATACAAAATGTTCAATGTGGATATTTCATGCCACGACACGCGATGTCTCGTGCAGAAACTTTAATGCGATCATTGTAAAAAGAACGAATTCTTTAAAACACAAGTGTTTCCTTTTAATCGTGTATTAAAATAAATCAAATGAATATATCATATCAATTTTTATTTTCCAAACAATTTATGTCTGATATGATGATATTTTTGAGTCATTTAAGTATTTATTATTATATCTCTTCTGTTTCTTCATCATGATATATGTGTATTCATTGCATTGTTGTTTTATCTTTTATCTTTTTTGCATATCAAATACAACTTTATCTTTTATCATTTGTGTAATCCAAAACTGCATTTTTTTTTATTCTTTATTCAGATACTTGTAAATTAAATTTCTCATTGATATTTAAAAGATTTCAAATCTTTTCCTTTGACCTGAAATTCGATATTTCTAAGTAAGAATTTTTACTAAAAATATTTCTTTAAAAATTATTTCAAATCTTGGAATATTTTAAAGAATTACACTTTTAATATTCATCCTATTTCTATATAAATATATCAAATTCATTTTTCTTTTACAAAATATTTAAATAAGGATTTATTTTTTAAAATATCCTTTTACAAATACGTTACTTTTACAAGTAATTAGTTTCCTTTTTACGATATATGCTTAATCTTTATTTTATTACAGATAATAAATATTTAAAATCCACAGCTCGTTTCTGATCGAGAAACACGGGCACAGAGATTATTGAAAATTACTTGCTTCTCCTGCGAAAATCGAAAATATTATCGCAAATCAAATAAATAATTTTGAAGAATGTAAAATGACTATAAATAGAAAGAAAGAAAATTATTCTTGGAAAAATTTAAAAGTACAATTTTACTTTGCTCGTAGATTGTAGATTGCAAGAATGTAAAAGGTGTCGTTTACAAATATGAACAGGAATTTAGATTAAAATTATTTCGAAGAGAAGTAAGAGTTACATAAAAGATCTATTAAAAGTTACAGATGAAAATTCTTTTTTTTGTAAAAATAATTTAAATATACCATTATAACTTTTATCATAACTTAATTACTTTTATCATCACTTAATTACTTTCCACGAAATTATTTTATTTTTGCACGAGATATGCACGACTTTATTGAATTCTATTAATTTACATTTAAGAAGTAATTAGAAGTAAGTAATAATTTAAGAAGTAATTTGAGACTTTGAGAGTTTGAACACAATTTCGTTTGATTTAATAGAAAGTCTTTGATTATGTAAGAAAATTAAATTGGAACAAGAAACGTTGATTTCATAGTAAAATTTCATATAATTATTTTTGTATGAGAAACGCGGGATTCTATCAAATCTCGTTAATTTGCATACGAAATAACGTCTCTTCTCTTTAACGTCGCGTTTATTATCGCGACTACGGTTTTAATGCATAAACAACTTAGATCATCGTTTTGACAAGATTTATTTCTTGATCTTATCTTGAATTTAATAAAAAAAATTTATCTTTATTTATTTTCATTTAATGTTTCGTTTCGGATGAAAAATAAAACAGAGATAAAACATGAGTCGATTTATTATCGTTTAGTCAGTATTTAGTTGGTTGATTAAATTAAATTAAAAAAGAAATGATGTTAACTTTCTTGATTAGTATTAAAAAGATTATAAATTTTTAATTTCATGACATTTAGAGGTGATTTAGTTAGAGATTAAGTTAGGTTATTATTTATTAAACTTTTTTATGCATATTAATATATGTATAATATATGTTTTTGATTGATTTTAGAAGAATTATAAATTTTTTAAACAATAATGTTTAAAAATATATTTAGCTCAAATTAACTTAAGTTAAGTTAATAACCTCTAAATATTCTTCTTCTAAATATATAATTTTTGCGTGAATTAAGTTGAATAACCTAATCTATGAATTTTATTCGAAAAGAATTAATAATAATTCAATTGATATCAAATATTTTTTTTTCAGGATATTTAATTGCGTTTGTATAAGTACTGTATAATATAATACTATACTACTTTATTTTACTTTCTTCTTCTATAAGTCTTAACGTATGAACCATGTGAATTTTGTATGTTATATTTATTGTCGAATAATTAACTTAAAACTAAAAATTAAACTATTAACTAAAAATTAGAACATAGAATTATTTAAACTATTTAAATAACTAACTTTTTTAAATGAATTTAGAATAATATTTGATGCAATGTTAACGGTATTAAAAATTTCATAAATATTAACAAAATTAATATAAATATTTCAATTAATTGAAACACTTTAGTTTAAAAATTATAAAGTGATTAATATCTTTTTCATATACGGTTTTAGATAAAATATTGTATTATTCTCTATATTAATTTATTATTAAATTTTATTTGAAATAATAAGTAATATTTGCACTTTTACGATAACTGAAATGTTATTTGAAAAATACGGATATATTTAATATTAAAATTATGTGCATTTAAAATTATTAATTAATTAAGTATTCTTCTTAATGTAACAAATATATATAGCAATTTTTAAAAATATGATTTATTAAATCTATTATAATATGCAGAAATTACTTAAAATATCTTGTATCCATTTTACAAATTTTCAAATATTCTTTTTTTTTTAATTATTGATCGATGTAAGATTATATATAATATAATTATATAAAATTATTATACTGTAAATAACCATTCCTTTTTACTAAATTATTATTTCAATATAATATTGAAAAGACTTTAAATAAATGATAATAAATGATAATAAAAGATTCTTTAAATAAATATTTATATAATTTCTATTTATGTATGTTTTTTTATAAAAAAAATTAGATGAAAGAAAAATATAAAAAAAATCTATATAATTATGTAAAAAATTGAATTTGAGAGGTTCAAGACATAGTTAAATTATATAACTCTTATATGTGTAAAATTGCAAGTATTCCAAAAATAAACGATGATCTACGACAAGGCGAGAGACATTGAAAATGTAAATTTTTCCGTAGTATCCAGGTGCAGTTCGTCTCGAGGGATTGTTTGATACGCAACTAGAGGAAAATAGCCTGATTCCGGGCAATTTTACGATATTCGTAAAAGAAAAATTTCTTCGACGATCTTAAGAATCTTATATGTCGACTTGGATATCCTTTATTGTCCTTCCAACTTAAATCTACGAATTATTTTTTAACGTTCCAATGAAACGTGTAACTGTGATCCTTTATACCATTCGTGGCAGAGAAATTTCTTCGAATACGAGCAAACCGATTGTGCGCGTTAAAGAGCGATAAAATCTTTTAAAGGAAAGGATAAGAGAGTAAAAAAAAAAAAAAAAAAAAAGAAGCTTTTATTAGCTATCGTCATTCCTGCGGATTTTTCTCTCATAATTTTTCATCCTTTCTTCGATCGTATCTCTTTTCCATCCAGACTTACTCTCAAGTAAGAGGATCATGGGTGAGTAATCGTTAATGAAGTAGACTGTTCAGATAATCTGGACCGAGTTTGAAAAACGATGGAATCTTTCTGAGGATGAAGATAAAAAAAATAGAATTCGAAGACGAAAAATTAAATGGATTGGCAAGATTTATGCGAAATGAAACAATTTTATTTTTTTTAATATCTTATCGATTATTATTTAATATTATATAGTATGTAGTATTATTATATAATATTTTAATTCTTTTAAATAAATTTAAACTAATCTCAAAAGAAATTATTTATATTATCCAAGTATATTTAATTGAAATTTAATTAATATTAAACGTTTCAGAAAGAATTTTTTCAGTTGTCACGATTTCTTGTGTAGATTTATTTTAACAATTTTTTCTTTTGAATTTAAAATTCCAGACTTTATACAATTTCCATTCCATTTATATTCCACTTATATTCTTTATATTTACAAATTAAATTTTTAAAAATTTCTTACATTATGACAATTATGATATTAATTATTTCATTAAATGTAAAATCTTTTCTTGTAGTCTTTTAGCTAACGTAATATTATTTTTTTAAATTGAATTTAATTTTGGTCACGAATAAAAAATAATTTTAATGTCTACATTTTAATTGAAATTCATGCTTAACGTTTTCATATGTAGATTTTAAAAAAAGGAATAAATAAATAAAAGCTATGTTGAATTTTTTTCAAACTGAGAACGACAACTGTGGGTTGCATTTCAATGAGCTTGATTTCCTAGTAGGTTAATTATGATACCTTATTCAACGCAATTTTAACGTACAATTGTGTTTAAGAAAAAATTGCTATTCACAGAAAACTCGAAATTGATCACAGATACAATATTTATTAATCAAAAAAAAAAGTTTAAAATAATCAAAGACATAATATACTGTAATGTCGAATCAATGATAATTTGTTTGTAATGTAATATATAAAAGTATTTTTAATGAAAATAAATAAAATATTACATATAAATATTTGTTTTAAATATTATCCTAAAAAAAATTACAAAATAAACAATAATACAACTAGTATCACATATGTATAAATAGCATTATTCAAATAAAAGATTTATTCAAATTATATGATTTAATTGTAATTATTCGAATTTATAATAAAAATAGAAATATTTTAAATTCTCAAGATTTTATTCTTATTTTGCAAAAACATTTAAAAAATATAATTAAATTTTATTTAATTAAAGAATGCAATTACTTCCAATTAATATAAATTTAATTCTAATATCTAATAATGCTTGTTATTCAAATTTTTATTTCTGATAATTTAATTAAATATTCGTGAAAAAAAATTTTCATATTAAAATACAATAAAAAAATAATATAAACATTGATAATGGATACGAAATTACATATTCATAATTTGTTCATAATTAAATCATCAACACTTCGGAAATAAATTAATAATGCCAATATTATAATTGAAAATGCAAATATAATTATTATTCAATTATGCGTTAATATCCAATTTAAGAAATATTGTCGAATCGTTTCGATGCATTATTTAAATGCAATTTCATGCACCGATGTTTATCTTTCAAAGAGAAAAAGTTTCTAAAGAAGACAAGGATAAGAGGACAAGGAGAAAAGTTGTTGAACCACCATACCTTGCCACGATGTTGAACTTACTTACACGATCACAAGCATATTCTTTCTTAATTGATTTGTCGCTCTTTCCTCTTTATCCTTCAACTTGAAAGTTTTTTCACGGTTCACACGAGAATATATATAATATTATTGAAAAACATATGATCGATTCTCATAGATATCAGTTCTTTCGCGTCCATTTCCTTATACCACTTTTAATTTTTATATTTTTATTTTAATACTCATCTTCTTATATCATAATTTTTTCGAAAAAAATTTTCGATCAATATCGGTTCTTTTATGTAAATATCTATATTGTTTTATGTTCGAAACAATATATTCATCACATATATATGAAAAATAAATTTTTCTTTAAATTACGATAAAAGATCTCTGTTTAATTTGTAAAGTTTAAAAACTTTAAGAATTTAAGAATTTTAACATTTGGTCACAATTTTTATTTAATACACAATAAATTTCAAAACACAATAACAATTTTATTCAATAAATTTATTATTCAACAAATTTCCAAATACCGACAATTCATTTAATCACAAACCATCCACACTTCTTGCATCAACACTATCCATTCCTAGCTCTATTTGATTTATTGATAATAGTTATCCAATCCTTTTTCAATCTCTTCATACAATAATGATTATCAATTTCTAATTAGAAGTTATTCGAGCATTACCCTTAACACATTAGACAATTTGATAATTAATGACATATCTTGCATAATAAAATTTAATTAACCGTCATCGACTTTCGATCATTCCGCCGTGTTCATCCCCATATATATCACTGACTTTTTTCCACGGATCTCGCCAAGTTAGCGAAAATGAGGGAGGAGCAAAAGAAAAAAAAAATATAAAAGTTTGTCTGCAGAAGTATAATAAAGGAGAATACACGGAGGAAAGTTTTCCAAAATAAGATTGGTGCGGAATCAAGTTTCATCAAGCGCGGCTGTCGGCAGACTGTGAATTTTGTCTAAAGGACCTAACCGGTCAGAGACGCGCACCCTTACTGCGCACCCCTATCATAAACACAATATTCCATTTATATTTTCTCCTCATTGTTTACGACGACATGTGCTATAGTGAAAGCTCTTGTTGTGGCTAATTGACTGTGACTAATGATGAGATCAAGCGAGTGTATTTAAATATTTTGAAATCAAATTCAAAATGTGAAAGATTTATGGATTACGATTACAAGGTAAGCGAGATAATATAATTTTTCAGGAGAAAATAAACTTTAGAATAGAGAGAGAGAGATCTTTTCGTTTATAAATATCATTGTGTATATATCTTATTTTGCATTCTTTCTTATATAACATATGTATTCTATGGATTTTTGTGTAACTTTGTGTTGTAACTTTGAATTTTCAATAAAGTCTAGAAATAACAAATAAAAAGGATAAATATTTATTTGAAATAAGAAATAGGAAATATGTAATATTTGATATATGTATAGATATTGTGCAAACAAAATTTAAAAATTTTTTTGAAAAACAAGATGTTTTTGAACGATTTTATTTCAAATCAAATTTTTAATTATTTCAAATAATTATAGAAAATGAATGAATAGAAACAAATGATAAAATCCTTTGTGTATGAATTTTCTTTTATACAGAATATTAATATATTTTTAGAATATCCTTAAAAAAATCAAATCTAAATGAAATAAAACAAATATCAAGCTTGATATACAAAATATTAATTGACGTTTATTTATTAAAATTTATTTATAAGCAATTTAATTGCATTAATAGATAAAATAGAGACGAAATGAGATGGGGATAGATTTGTCAGAAATACAGTAATATATTCTATTTAAAAATATTTGAAATTTTTCATTTTTATAAAAAAAATTTATATTTCATTCACAATATGTTCAGATGTACTTAAAAATATCTTTTTATTTTTGAACTATTTATAAAGAATCTCAATCTCTATTAATGTTCGAATTTATTTACAATTACTCGAATCTATCGCTAACAAAGTAATCTTGTGCAAACGAGGATGGCTGTTACGAGTGTTCTTAGAGGAAACTTAACGCTGTGGAATCGCTTCTCTATTTTATTCTTAGAATGAAACGTTGTCATGAGAAGTTTCAGTCAGGGTCAAGATCGAAATGGAATAAACTACATCAGAAATTTGTTCATCTTCTAAATGCGATTGTTCGAGAAAGGGATCAAAAGAAAAGTCTTCGAATAGTTTATATAAATAAGTGGCTTTGTATCGTACATATACATGGAAACGATTTACTTTTGATTCTATATATTATTTCATTCTGTATTTATTTCTATATATCATTTCAGAGTAATTTTTTGTTAGAGTACAAGAAGAATTAGAAAGATTCTGTTATTAATTTCTTGTATGGAAATTTTGTGATATTGTTCTTTTGTCAATGGATTCCATATGTTCTTATAATTTTATGATTAAAAGATTGAAAATGATTTTATATTAATTAAAATTTAAAAAATTCTTTTATTTGAAAAATAATAAAAATAGTGTTTAGAAATATTTTCTGTTATTATTTAAAAAGTAATTGTATTTGACACAATTATAGCTTCGAAAAATTGAATATGATATTAGCTTCAAAAAATATTTAAACTGATAATATGTGATATAGAAAAAGAATAAAATATTGATGATTAACATCGACGAATTTTCATTTTTATATTATTTTTTAATAATTATTTTATTATATTTTATTATCTTTCTATGTTTTTAAAAAAAGTTATCTACAGAAGCTATTATAGAAGAATGATAGAAAACTATTTATCCTTTATATTATATTATATTATCCTTTTATAATAATAATAATATAATTTATGTGTTTCAATAAGATATCATTTATTCAGGTATCAAATTGACACCCGAGTATAACTCTCCTTTCATCCATAAAAAAGGGTATGTCATTTTTTAAAACAAAGTCCCCATTTTTTCTTTCATATCTCGATAAACGAATTTCCACGTGCAAAATTTACATATTTATTCTTAAAAATTTTCGTCACGTTTTTGAGTTTTGTCTTATCGATATTTTTTTTTTTTTTTGGAAAAGCGATGTTTTATTTCAGTCAAGGATTCATCGAAAGGAACACTAACGAAGTTCATAGTAAAACAACTAACGACGCAGAAAATGTTATAAACAAACAGAAATAAAAGCTTTGTACTTCCCTGACAAAAGCTTCATCGTTCAAATAGACAACGATTTGATTGACAAAATTATTTATTTTAGAAAAGGAGCAACTCAGTTAAGTTCAAAGGATAAAATTAACAGATACACAATTCACACGAACAAATCTCTGTATATTGTAAGCTCAATTGAAAACATTGAATGATGCTAAATAGCAAGAGAGATGATAAATGACGTGTCCATTTGTGGAAGCATAAGCATAGGAGTATTTAGCGATTATTTTAAAGATGTTCATTTATAATTCATATATTTTTTTTTTTTAAGTATTTTCACATAATGCGTCTTTTAAGAACTATATTCGACAAAATATAAATCAAATTAGTCTCACAGTAATTTTAAGATGTATTATTAGAGTTTAAAATTGATGAAGTTTACACAACAATAATAAGTAAACTAATTTCTACGAGTAAACTTCATATAAATTATAAGCTAATTGATTATTTGTAAAGTACTATAATAAATAAAAAGTAATAAAGTAATACAATTATAAATTTACAACTTTGTAGTTGTAAATTTTCTAATATTAATTAATATTAAATATGTGAATTGGCAAAGGAAATGAAATTTTAACATTTACCAAACATCGACAAACTAACAAGAAAGTAGAAATGGAGCACATGTGGTCAGACATATTGAGGGAAAAAATTCCTTACTATTACAAATTACTTATAATTTTTTGAAACTAATTTGAATAAAAAATATTATAAATGATTACATATAATTAAATTATATATTAATTTGATATAAAAATGCATGCAATATTTCTTTACGCTTGAAATTATAAATATACTTGATATCACTTTTTTAATTATATCTATATTGAATTTTTTTTAATCTTTTTATTTAATGTTTATTAAATAAAAAGCTTATGCTATATAACGATTATTAATAGTAATTTTAATTATTTAGATTTTATACGAAAAAAATTTCTGTCTTCTTTGTCTTTATTTAAATTTTTGGAATGTATGGTGATTTCATAAATTGGTCTAATTAATGTGTACAAGAGAATAATGTATAATTATTTTAAATCGACGAGGAATAGAAATAGATGTTAATCAGAATTAGATGTAGAATTGGCGCAAAATGCTTCTTTAGTTTAATACTACCTCTATTGAAAATTATTCATTATAGACTAGAACTCGAAGCTATTGACATCAAAATCATATATTCATAATATTAAATAGAATTACGGGAGAATTCACATTTCTCTTTAAGAAATAAAGAGAAATACCTGGTGCGATGAGAGACAATGACAATGGAGGCGTCAAATAATAAAATTTATCATTGATATAGGATCTTCAAGTTCATTATTTCACTTAAGAATCTGAAGTTTGTTTGAATTAATTTCAAAAATGCAAAACAAAATGCAGATAATATTTTATATAACTATTATAATAAGATAATATATTCACTATAGTATTATATTAAAATTATAAAGAATTAAATTTTTATAAGTTATTATAGGTACAAATATAAATTTATATTAATAAAAAAATTTATTCTGTATTTTAATTCGATTGTTCTATTTCAAAATACAGGTATTAAAAAATTTTATATTTTATAATTTCAACTTTATAATATATATATATATATTTATATATTTAGGAAAAAATTAATATTTGAATATAATTCTCTTGAAATCATTCAATATTTATTCGAAGCACTTTTTTAATATTATGAAAAACAAACAAGATATTCCAGATAATAAAGTTACGGAGGCTTTCTGAATTTTAATCTTAATTATATTGGATTAAAATTATATTTCATATTTATTTATCTATATTAAAATTACATTCGCGTTTAAAAATTAAAAAAATAATATAACAATACAAATATTATATTTTTCTCAAATTATATTATTATTCTATTCATTATTGAATCATTAATTATACATAAAAATTATTTTACTTTTATTCTATTAATTTTCTTTTGAAATTAACTTAAATTAAAATAATTAAATTAAAATTTACTTAAATTAACTTAATTAATTTTTATTAAATTTATTCCTCATTTATTTTCCTTTCTTTATATCTTCTTTATGTATTTGAACAATTGTAAATTTTTTAATATTTAAAAATATTGTGAAAATAAAATAATATTTTAATTATTATATTAATATTTAGTTTTTATTTAGTATTAATATTATAAAAAGAAATAATTAAAATTTATAAAAAATGATATTCATATAAAATATAAAATATGAAAGGATTGGTTTCATAAATATATAATTTACATAATATTAATTTAACGATCAAATATTCAAACCAAATTTCTCCATTGTGCACATTGTGAAATTCGATATTTAATTCGTGTAAAATTGGTTGATGCTTCGATAGATAGCAGACAATGAAGATGGACATTTGATTTTTCTATCCAAATGCATTATCTGTGGGAGATTTCTCGATTCTTGAATAGATATTCTAAAATCTTGGCCTTGTGAAATTTATCAATTCAAATGCCACATCGATTTCAAGATCAATATATATATCTATAGTAACTTGAGTACACCAATAGAAACAGAAACGAAGATTTATTCAAGGCATAATTAATAATTTAAAATTATTTGAATCTTGAATTATTCCTTTCACCAATGTTCCGGATTAACTTAACTGGATTCTTTAAGACATAACATGATTTCTAAGGCCAAGAAGCTTCTGACGAATGGAATTATAATTGATTTCCTTGAGTTATTTCAGAAGAAATAGAAAGAATAAATATGAAACAAATAAAATAATTTACGAATATGAAAAAAATAAAATAATATATATATATATATTTAAAAAAATTTATTTATAATATATTTAAAAAAATTATGCATATTATTTAAATAATAATAAATCTGTATAATATTTATTGTCGATTTTGTATTGTTCATATTTTATTTTCATGTTTATTATTAAAATATTTAAATTATTTTTAATAGAATATTTATTAGAAATCATAAAAAAAATAATTTATTAATATATAAATATTTTTTATAAAAAAAATAAATATAATATATATATATTATAAATATTTAATGATATAATAAATAAATATGTTACATATTTTATATGAAAACAAATCGAAAATTAGTAAATTTATTAATAAAATATAAAATTATTAAAAAATAAAATCTTTTAGAATGCTTTGTCTAATATTTTTCTTATAATATATATTATAAATATTTTGCAAGTTCATAAATGCCGATCATTTACATATATAATAAACATATATAATTAATGTCAATTAAATGATATGAATTCTCGATAAATCATAATATTATGTGAGAATTTCATCACCAAAAGAATAATTTGATTATTATTCATTTCACTAGAGATTTCGTACTTCTTATTAATTATTTTAAATTTAACGATTTATACAATGAATTTTGTTCTTTTGAATTATGCCTTTTTCAGAATTTTTATGCAATTGTAATATAACTTAGTTTCGTATTTTGTATTTCGATTTTTTGAAAATTAGATTAACACAATGAACAGTTTTTTCAATAGGAATAATTTAATTATAACTAATTATAACTAATAAGAATTCTGAATTAAAATTAAATTAAAAAAGTTTCAGAAGTTTATCTTTTCAAACTTCGAAAATTGAAACTAATATAATCTAGAAACGAATAATTTTATATATTATTATATTATTAAGATATTAATATTATATAATATTATATATCTTTATATTTTTCTATATATTTTTTAATTAGTTAATAAAGTCTTAATAAATAATTAATTTTCAATTAAAAAATATAATGAAGATGTTTTGTAATAAATTTTTTTCAAAGAAGATTTGATATAGTTTGACCACATTTAATATTAATATTATATAATATTCCATTCATTATATATTATTCCATTTGTTTTTTAAATGTTTATGAATTAATGGATTTGTAAAATAACCAAACATATGAATTGAATATTCGTAATACACATTCCCATTGAATCCAGTAACTATTATCTCTTATTATAAATTATAAATGACTCTCTGAAAATTCAATTTAGGTAACAATGATAGAAGTGTCATTTAAAATCAACAAGCATAAATATTCTTTCATAACAACTATATTATTAAAATTTTCAATTTCTAGATTTTTGATTATTAAAAATTTTAATATTTTATATTATATTATAAAAATTTCAGTACAAGAAATTTATTCAATGTCCTTTGTAGTAGATATTAAAAAAACAAAAATTTATTTTATATTTTCAATTTATTTTTACGTTAAATTATATCTCCCACAAATTTATTAACAAAAATTCAAACGTTTCAATGTAAGAAATTTCAACAAATATTTTCTGTAGTAAATGTTACAAGAAATAAAAATTTACATATATTCTCAATTTATTTTTATATTAAATTATTTTTCTTTCTCGAAATCATTTTATAAAATAATTTTTATTAAAATCATTATTTATGAAATAATCGAATTTTATAAAATAATTTGTTGTTAATAATTTCATATATTCTTTTTATTTAGTACCATAGTTTTGTTAAAGTATTCATATTTATGTGATAATTTATTTTCATATTTATGTGATCAACTTCTATGTTTTTTCACATTAATTGCTAAAATAATTGATCGATAAAATATTTAAAAAATCGTTTACAAGTATAAATTTCACATATGCTCGTTTCAAAAACGAAAAAATAATGTAATAATTATATTTAATAAGTGAATAAAGCGATAATTAAATTTATTCAAATTTAATAAAATAATTTTCCATGATCAATTTCATAGATCAATTTTTATGATTTTGAATTCACAGTTAATATTTTGATATCTTATTATGCTGTTTAAATCTTAAAAAAACAATTTTAATTAACGTCTCTTTATCTATCTATGAATATTTAATGCGATGTTTTTACTTGTCAAATTACGTGTCGAGATTATTTCTTGAGAATATGACGACATTGAATTAAAATTATAAGGATGGATGGACATTATTATAATATTTATTTAAATAAATATAACAACTATTTAATTGCTCTGCAATATATTAAAATATTTTTTAAAAATATAAAATTTATTTCTTTACACAAGTTTATGATATAATATTTCATAAATTTAATTGAATATTAGACAAATTTCTTTCTAACAAAATATATTTTTACATCCCACATAAATTATAATTATATAATATCCCTAATAAATTATTCCATATATTTATTAACCATACTTTTACTTAATTATCAAATTATTTTTCATTTTATTTTCTGTTTTGCCATTTTGTAGATCTTTATCGATCTGCCGTTTTTATCTTATAATTTAAGCAGAGGTATATGTTTAAACGATAAGTTTAATATATTTTCTAATCCTAATGAGCGTTTTAAACCTCCAATCAAACCAAATATCCCTTTGATATTTTTCAATTCATTGCCGCTCAAATCAAATTCATCTCCATTTTTCGCGTTCAAAATTGTTTGAATATCGATTCCTCCTTTTAATAATTCAATAGCTTTCGAAACAGAACTTGTAAGAAATTTCAAGTCTAAATTTCTTTCGTTGTAATCATCAAAATCCAAGAGATTAAAATTTATATCCTTCTTTTTTATCTCACTGATTAAAGAAATTAATGATTCAATTTGATCTTTATTCAAAAGACCTAGAAGACCTTTTTCTGATTTTAAACTATTTAAGAGTCCACTTAAACCACCAAATAAGCCACCAATTTTATCTTTATTTAAATCTTTTTTCCAATCTAGACCAATTGGATTTTTTTTCCAATCTAATTCTTTATTCCGTTTTACGTCTTTATCATTTTCCTCATTCTTTTGTGATTCACAAGTTTCAAGTATGCTTTTTGAGATGTTATTCAAATCTATAAGTACCTTAGCATTCTTCTTTAAATCTATAGCACCATGATCAGTTTTTCCTTCCTTTATTAATTTTAAAACTTCAACAACGCTCGTATTAAGTTCTTCCAAAGAACGAATGTCTTCGCTACCTTTCTCGAATTTCCAAGTATCAAACTTTTTGCCCTCCTTTAGCGATTTAAGAGCAATATTTAACTTGTCCTTGACATCTTCTAAACCTAGCAGATCTTTGCCACTTTTTTCTTCCAAAAGAGGACTGATATCTTTCTCTTCTTTAAGCCATGAAGAAAGTTTGGTAATCTTTTTCCTGACCACAACCAGATTCAGATTTTTGGATTTTTCTTCTTCTTTTAAGGCCTCTTCACGTTTTCCTAATCAATTAATTTATCGATTAAAAAATTTATTTTTATAATATGTTTCAAGTTTAAAATGTCTTTGATTCTTAAAATTAAAAACCTAATTTTTAAATTTTCAAAACTCTTTAAAATGTATTTTTTGTTAAGAATTAAAATTTTAAACATTAATATTTGGAATTTTTCGAATTCAAATTCATAATTAACCAATAAATAATAAAAATCTTTTTTGAGTTACAATAAATTAAATTTTTATGCTTTTTTTTCATATTTTTTTACAAATTTTTGACTTGGATTTCGAGAATTTTAGATTATAAAAATAATAAAAAGTTGTAAAAACTATAAAATTCTTTAAATTTCAAAGAAAAAATCACTGTTTCGAGTATGTCGAGTTAAAATTCAAATTTAAATCTATATTTAATTTATGAAATATTTTTTAACTTATTCATAAGAATTCTATATTAAAAATATCTACAATATTCAAAAATATAAAAAGGTTAATTTATTATTTTTTAGATAAAATCTTCTATCTTATAGTTTGACAATATTAATATTTCATAATTTTCAGATTTAATTCAAACCAATTAATACTGTCTTGAATCTCATGAATTACCTTCACGAATCTTCAAATGTTCATTTTTTGATTTTGAAGCACTTTCTTCTTTAATTTCTTTTAAACTCTTTGACTCGCTTTTCTCATAAGATGCTTTGTCCTTTAGTCCAGCGTCTTTTTTTAATTCTATATCTGTGTCTGCGCACACAATATGTACACAGATGAATATAGATAGCAATAAGAGCGTATATTTCATGTTTCACGGTCTTCTTTTCAAACTGATGCAGTATGACAACGAATTCTTTGCTTTTATACTTGAATGAAAATTAAAAATCAACACCTGCAAGCATTGGTAATCTTTCTATATATTTTTATTTCTTTTTGTGATACAACATATGTCGATTTGATAAGATGGCAATAAATACATATTAACATTTATCGCGAATAAGTAATTTATGTATTTTATTGAAAAGATGTGTTTGTACAACGTATTAAACTTTTGATCTGGCATATTTAAATTATATTTCTTTTCTTATTTCTTACAAATATTTTGGTAATTAACGCTTTTTATCTTTTTATAAAAAAATACTGTCATGTGTAATAAATGTTTGTTCTTTTAGAATTTGAAATTAATTTTGAAATATTGAAATTGTATTTTTTTTTGTTATAATAAAATAAATGTTTTGTAAATAAATTGCAAAAATTATACTGTTCCTTTGTCCAATTATACTATCCTTTGTTGATATGTTAATTAGATTGCATTTTGAATTAATTTATTTTATTTTACTCTTAATTATTATTCGACTTACCGTTTCAATATTTTGATAAAAAAATATAGGAGTTTTATTTTATTTTAACGTTTCTTAAAGCAATATGATAATCAATAAAAGAATTGATAGATATAAAAATTATTTTTATGTAAATTATTTGTATTTTGAAAAATTAATATCACTTATATAAATATTATTATTTATTTAGTATATTCAAATATTTCTGATAAAATGTATATTAAAATCAATTTAATATTAATATTAATATAATATAATAAATGAAAAGTGATAAAGAAAGGATATAATAATGAAAAATATTAAAATAGATAATTAATGTTTTTTTAAATTTAAATTCTTTAAATAATTATTTCTTTCTATACAAAAATTATAAAAAATTTAGCACACAAATATATTTATGTACTTTTAATAATAAATTTTTTATCTTTTTTTTTAGAATTATAAATTTATTACTCAAATTACAATATTACATTAAATACTTATAATTAAGAAAAATTTATTTTAAATATTATTTGCTTGTATTATTCATTATCATTATAGACAAAGTTACAATTTTTTATCAAAATTTTATTGCTCTATAAAAAATAAAATAACAAAAATTATCTTTCTTTAGTGTAATTAATATTTAAAAAATAGTATGAATATATATTTATAAAATTTTTAAAAAGATAAAATATTAAGAAATAAATGAATTAAATTGAATAGTGATAATATTTCATAATTTTTAATTAAAAAAAAAAATTAAAAGATAGAAATTCAATTGAAAACATGCAATTCATAGGAGTTCTTTTAAACATAATAAAAATATTAAAATAATTAAAATAATGAAAACAAATAAATTAATCGTGAAAAATAAGATTAATATAATACATAAACATATTTCTGAAAAGTAAAAAAATTCCAACATCCTTGGTTTCGTATTTATCTCTTGTTTTTCATTATTCTTCGATAAAATATTGATCAAAATTTAACAGATGCTATAATATGTTGGTGTATTTTACAATCATAATATATATTCAGTTGTTGGAAATAACCAAAATATAATAACCGAAACAAGACACACATGTTTAAAAAAAATTTATTTCAATTTTTTATTAGTATACTGTGTATTATTTTAATGAAATATTAATTTCAAATATTAATTTTCATTGAAATTATTTCTATAGACAAATTTTTAAAAAGATTCACTCAGAATGATCAACAACAAAAGAATATTCGATAATTATATTTTCTAATTATTTTTATATCATTTTTTATTAAAATTTTATTGCTTTATAAAAAATAAAATAAAAAATTATCTTTCTTTAGTGTTTTAATTAATATTTAAAAAATAAAATTAATTCTCGTTAAAATTCTTTATCTTCTACATAAATAATATGAATATAAAATTTTAAGCTGTTGGCGTTTTATCATGTGAATTAAATGTAAGGGTTAATGAAGTACTATTTTCCTCTACACAATAAAATACCCACATACAAGTTTCTACTAGTATTAAATGCATAAAGTTTAGATCGTTAAAATCATATATCCACTTTTTGCTCATATTTTCTACTGTTTATAAAATATCTACGTTGAAATTATTTTGAAAATACGATAATATTATTCAATAAATTCAATTTAATATTATATATATTATCATAATTATTTTATTACAATTTATTATCTCTGTGCAGAATAATTTTCAAAAAATCATGTATTATAGTTTTTGAAAATTTCTAATAAATTTTATCTAATATTTTACAGGACATGTATAAAGTGAATAAAATAATAAAATTTATAATAAATAAAAAATATTTGCACTTTTATAACTTTTTTAAAGAATTTTATGAAACATAATTTTAAATATCTTACAATATTTGTTACATTCATAAGCCATTTATGTATATATTTCCAAAATTTCTCTTGTCATTTAAAATTGTTCTCTGAAATATCTAAAAAAAGATTTTTAATAGAATACGATAAAATAAAATTAGTATAAAAAAGTCATTTTTAATTAAAACATTATCTAATCACATTAATATTCAAAAATTCAAACAATTTTGTAATTACAAACTAATTTCCGTTTTCTGGCATTCAATTATCAGGAATTAACTTTTAGCAGCAATTTATATCTACTATATTGTCTCAAATATCAATTTTAATATCAATAATTAAACTATTGGATAATTGATTGGATGATCTGTTCTATTTAGAAAACATTATTATTTGAAAATGGATAAACTAAAGATAATTTATAATATTTTCATTGAAAAATAATAATAAAATATAAAATTAATATAATTACTTTTATCATTCTTTCACTGTATTATATTTTATCATTTATTAATTCTATTATTATATCTATTATTATATATTATTACTATGAATTGAATTATTACTACTGAATTATTACTATCATACGTAAAGTATTAAATATTTATATCATTCTAATATAATCTTAATATATTCATAATATATGCAAAAAATATAATTTCTCTTATCTATATTAAATAAATAAATATTTAATAATTGTTAAAAAAGAATACATGTTAATGAATCTAAAAGCAATCCGGTGTTCATGGATATTAAAATAAATAATATTTAGAAACCATTCTAAATTTCTAATTAAAATAGCCGCAAGCAGCATTTAATTTTTCATGAAATTAATCTCTGATATTATACAGCAGCAATAACATTTCAAGCTGTATAATCAACAAATTGAAACGACTGTCGGTTTAAAATGAAATTTCTAATCGAATTTATTAATGTACCCTTTTACATACATATATATATATACATATGTACAAACTTTACAATATTTTAACATTACTGTGCCTAATTTTACTGTGATTTACGTTTCTTCTGTTTTTGATAAATCTTACGTGTATTTTATCGAAAAAAAAATTAGTTTAAAAGAAAGGAAACTGCTTCATCTTTCTATAACAATAGAGCTACTTTCCTAACGAAACTTATATATTCTTCTTTCATTTGCATTTATCTATATCTGGCATATTCTTTATTTGTCTTTGGAATATTTTTCTTCAAGAATGATTCAAAATCATTTTCCTTGTCGTAATCTCTCTCAGAACTTTCACGTCTTTTCTTATCTTTAGTAAGAACAACATAGTAACAAGTTGTTTTTTCCGGCCGTTTGCCGACCCTTTTAAAATCCTCTTCTTCTTCATCTTCTGGCTTGCGTGGCTTCTCTTCTGGATATTCTAACGTCCAAGTCCTAGTACCACCCACATGATAATTGGTTAAAGGTTCTGTTGGCCATTCTGGTCCAGGTGGTTGTCTGGTTTTTTCTTCTATAAAAAATTAAATAATTTTTTTTAATCTAACTTTGTCTTGATATATTTTTATTGATATAATTAATTTTTTGCATATCTAATATCTAATGATATTATCGTGATAATTAAATCGTGAAAATTAAAAAGTAGAATATGATCAAAAATTCTTCTTTTTTGATAAAAAATTAATCAATTTTTTAAAATAATTCTTAAAATTTATTTAAAATTTATCTATGTAATGATTGAAATGTAAATATATTAATGTAATTAATTCTATTATTAATATTATTAACATTAACAATATTATATATTATTATAATTTTTATATTTCTAATATTTTAATAATAATATTTTAAAAATAAAAATTAAATAATATTTAATATTCTACCTTCAGTTGTTTCTTCTTCTTCTTCATCTTCGTGAATTTTCTTGGGTTTTGGTTTTTCTTCCTCTGGTGTATATATCATTGGTGTTTCAATTACTTCTTCTTTTGGTACCGTAGTTTCTTCTATTTTTTCATCCTCTTTATCCTCAGGTTCATAATCTTCTTTATATTCTTCTTCTTCTTCTTTTTCTTCTTCTTCTTCTTCCTCTTCTTTATATTCTTCTTCTTCTTCTTCTTCTTCTTTTTCTTTATATTCTTCTTCTTCTTCTTCTTCTTCTTTATATTCTTCTTCTCCTTCTTCTTCTTCTTTATATTCTTCTTCTCCTTCTTCTTCTTCTTCTTTATATTCATCATTTTCTTTGCTTTCATATTCATCATTATCTTGATTTTCCCATGGTTCTGTAACCTCTTCTTGCCTTAGATTTCTTTCAATTTGATTCTCATAATCATAAATTCCATTATTCCATTCATTTTGTTTCATTATTGTCTCATTATCATTTTCTACTTCTTCATCTTCAATAATTTGCAACATCGATCGAACTTTATACCTATTATTATCAATTTTCCAATTCATTTTTCCCGTAGATTTGATTCTCGATGCTTCAGTGATCGTTAAACTCTTTGTTAACTGAAAATTACAATTTGCATATTTACAAAATGATTCGTCAATTAATAAATGATTTGTCGTCATTTTATAACCGGTAACATTATACAATTGATAATTAGGGCAAACAGCATTTTGTTCATTAATGTTTTGCTTAAATCGATTCCGCTCGATCGATCTTTTATTTTCATTCTTGTTCTCTTCGATTTCCGTCTGCGGTGTCACATAATCCGTTGTAAACGGACCTTCCATCCACTCATGCTCCTTAAGACGCAATGCAAAAAGTTTTGTTTTTTCTTCTTCGTCTTTACTTGGTGTTTGGGTTGTCTTCATCTTATCGTCAGTAATTTTGTACAATGGATAATCAGGACAAACAGTTTTTTTCTCGTCTATATCTGGCTTAAATCGTTCGCGCTCCATTATTTCTTCACGATCAACTTCTTCGATTTCTGTTTGCGGTGTCATATAATTTGTTGTAAATGGACCTTCAGTCCATTCGTGCTCTTCAAGATGCAATACGACAATTTTTGTGTTTCCATCTTTCTTACTTCGAATGTATCGTATTCGTCTCGTCGTTATTTTATAACAATTGGTAAAATTGTATAGTTGATAATTGGGGCAAACAGCATTTTCCTTGCCAATATTTCGCTTAATTCGATTCTGTTCGATCGATTCTTTATTTTCATTCTCGTATTCCTCAGTTTCTGTCTGCGGTGTCATATAATCCGTTACAAATGGGCCTTCTGTCCATTCATGTTCTTCAAGATGCAACGTGGCAATTTTCGTTTTCCCCTCTTCTTCCTTACTTAAAATGTATGGTACGCAAACTCGTTCGGTCACCATGTCTTTACCAACAACTTTTGATCTTAAAACACACTTCTTCGTTGTCACAAATCTTTTCGGTGTCAATCTTTCTACTGTTTCTTCAGTTACTGTTTCTTTGGTCACTGTTTCTTTCTCTATTTCTTTCTCTTCCTCAGTGATAGTAGTTCTTATAGTAGTGTCTTTTTTAGGTGTAATAGTTGGTTCTCGAATATCAATCGTTGTCCTTTCCGTAGGTGGAAGTGGCGAGAAAAGTGGCGTCGTACGCAAACAACAATCTCGTATTGTTTCTGTTGGTTCAGAAGTCTTAGGGGGCCATGATATTTCTTTTCCTTTCTTCAACGTTTCTTCCATTTCTCTCACTAATTTTTCAAAATCTTCCTGATCTTTCTTGAATCTCTTTTCTCTTTCCAGTAATCTCCTCTCTAGCTCCTTTATCCATTTTTCTCTCTCCCAAAACTCTATCTCTAACATTCTAAGCCTTTTCTCAAATGCATCGGTCGTCAAGAAGGGAGAAAGAGTTATCATTTTCATTTTAGGTCTTGTCGTATCAATATCTATCGCATGCTCACCGATAGTCGTTTGTGTTATTTCGTGTAAAGCTTCTATTGCTTTAGTGGCAACATAAGCCTTCATCATTTTTTGTCTTTGTAATAGATCGCTTATTATTTTCGCTTTACGATTCTGCCATTCTTCTTCTTCTTTATCTAATTCTATCTCTTTTCTTTCAATATCTTTCATCTTCTCATCCATTTCCTTCAGTTTTCTTTCCAATTGTTCCATCAATTCAAGATTGCGGGTATGCTTTTGACTGTCATCTGTGATGGGTGTAAATTCGACTATGGCTGGTACGGGAGTGATTTTGGGAATGATTTTCTCTGGAGTAATTATAGTCGAAGTAGTTAATGTTATAATCGGAGTAGTTAACGTTATAGTCGGAGTAGTTAATGTTATAGTCGGAGTAGTTAATGTTATAGTCGGAGTAGTTAATGTTATAGTTGGAGTAGTTAACGTTATAGTCGGAGTGGTTAACGTTATAGTCGGAGTAGTTAACGTTATAGTCGGAGTAGTTAACGTTATAGTCGGAGTAGTTAACGTTATAATTGGAGTAACTAACATTATAGTCGGAGTAGTTAATGTTATAATCGGAGTAGTTAATGTTATAATCGGAGTTATAATTAAAGGAGTAATTATAATCGGTTTTGTAGTAGGTGGAGGTATAAAAGGAGTAAAAGTTATATCAGTAATATTATCTTCATATTCGAAAGGCAAAGATTCCGTAGTAAATTCCAAAGTAGGTGCTAAAGTATATGTGAATGTTGTAAATAATGGTGAAGTAGAAACGATTTCAGGAATCGGTATGAAAGGAGTAGTTATGTTAACATCTATTTTAGGTATTGTTACTTCTACTTTAATAACTTCTTTCGTGGTAGTCTCGATTGGTGGTGTCGGTGTCGTGATTATAGATTCAGTAGTTTCTATAGTAACAACAGGATATTTCGTTGTAGTTTCTGTTGTTTTAGTTGTTACAATAAATGTAGTAGTTTCTATAGTAACAATTGGATATTTTGTTGTAGTTTCTGTTGTTTCCTCCACATATTCTTCCCAATCTGGACTGACTGTTTCTTCTTCTTCATATTCTTCATATTCTTCATATTCTGTTACTTCAGTTATTTCAGTTGTGGTTTCTGGAGTGACAGTTGTGGTAACTGTTTCGATTACAGGATAAGGAGTGGTAATTTCCCAAGGCATTATCGTTGGTGTAGTAATTATAATAGGATATTCTACAGTAGTAACTATTAATTCAGTAGTGGTTTCTATGGTTTTAGTAGTAATGTATGGAGTTATGGTAGTCACATTTATAAGTTCTATAATAGGTGTAGTTATTTCTACTAAAACAGAAGAAGTTGTTTCAGTTGTTATGAGAACTGTTGGATATTCAATTGTAGTTTCTGGCGTTTCTGTAGGTGTTGGAGTTTCTATAGTTATATTCGTAACTTCAATAATATGTAATGTAGTTGTTTCAGTTGTCACAATAAATGGAGTAATTTCTATCGTAACAATTGGATACTTTGTTGTAGTCTCTATTGTTTCTGTGGTAATAAATGGAGTTTCTATAGTTATATTCGTAACTTCAATAATATGTAATGTAGTTTCTGTTGTTTCATTTATCACAATAAATGGAGTAGTTTCTATCGTAACAATTGGATACTTCGTTGTAGTCTCCGTTGTTTCTGTCGTAATAAATGGAGTTTCTATGGTTATATTCGTAACTTCAATAACATGGAATGTAGTTTCCGTTGTTTTAGTTGTTATAATTACAGATTCAGTGGTTTCTGTAGTTTCAGTAGTAATAGTTTCTGCCGTTTCAGTAGTTATATTTATAATTTCAATAATGGGTGTAGTAATTTCCATGATGACAGAAAAAGTTGTTTCGGTTGTCACAATAAA
>NW_006263328.1:0-245 GCF_000469605.1 Apis dorsata | reverse complement strand
ATTTGGTTAATTTTATTAATTTGGTTTTTTGTTATGTTATAATTTGGTTAATTATACTAATTTGGTTTTTTGTTAAGTTATGTTTTGGTTAATTTTATTAATTTAGTTTCTTGTTAAGTTGTAATTTGGTTAATTATATTAATTTATTTTCATGTTAAGTTATGTTTTGGATAATTTTATTAATTTGGTTTTTTGTTAAGTTATAATTTGGTTAATTTTATTAATTTGGTTTTTTGTTAAGTTTC
>NW_006263327.1:217073-218918 GCF_000469605.1 Apis dorsata | reverse complement strand
AAGGGTGATTGTACGACGGCAGTCTCTGACTATGGCTGCAATATTCCGCTATTAGTGTTGCGTATATAATATAATAAGAGTGCAAAAATTAGTTTATTAATGTTTCGTAAATAGTTAAAATATTTTATTGACGGTATATGCTTTCGCGAGTCTTTTATATTTTTTTTTCTTTTTTTTTTGTTGTTCGAGGATTTCATTCTTGAATATAAAAATATAAATATAAATAAAGCACTCTTCGTGTTTTCTTTTGAGGCTTTAGTATATTAGTGTTGCGAAAAGAATAGAGATATTCCACTCACGGTTTGTTCGGGTTTACATTGAGTGGATAGTTATTGTGGTAACCCTTCTGGTTACCTCTTCTTCGTCTTTTTCTTTTCAGTACTCCTTTATTGAGAGCATTTGTTATTGAAAATACTATTAAAAACATATTTTTTTTATGAATAATTTTATTTTAAAATTATATATTATTTTAATATAATTTGAATTTTTTTTAAATTGATAATATTTTTTTTATAATTAATTAGAAAATATAAATTATTTTCTAATTAATTATAAATTCAATTATTTAATCCAGTAATTAAGTTTGTTACAGATATGACAAAGGATAAATGAAGAAAAAGGATTAGAAGATAGTGTTTGGTCTTCATTTCGTTTTCATTTGCAATTATTACTAACTCTGTTATTAATTCTGTTTTATTTTTTGTTATAGAAACTCTTCAGCTTTCAACGGAATAGAAGAGAAGAATTTTTTTTTTTTCATCAAGGGATAAATCTTTCATTTTTTAGATAAAATCGTAGAATTATTTAGTTTTCTGATAGGTCGGATTTATAAACATTTAATGTTTGTTGTATTCTTCCTTTTATTAAAACATACTTTTCTCTTTTCTGATTCATAGTTCCATGAAACAGTATTCCTAATTTCCAAGAAAGCATGATTATAAATTGTTTGTGTCTTCCTCATTCTTCCTCATTCAAATATTAAATCCCTTTAATATTTGATTTAGTTTTGTACCTATCATTTTTATATCATAGGTATTTCCTTATTTTATTTTCCTTGCATTTTCTATGATACAACATGTGGTTCATGTTGTACCATAAATTCCTAAAAAATTTAATATCAATATTAATATAGATAGGGTTATGAAAAGAATCTTTTAGATTTTCAATAGGCAAGATTTAATGAAAATGTTTTTAAATTGTTTAAAATATTTTAATAACTTGTTTCATCTCAACAATTGTTCTTTACAAGAACAAAAGATTGCATTATAAAAAAACATTAAGTAAAACTTATTTAGAATGCAGAATGGGTAATCATGTAAATAAATCTAATGTGTAGTTGTAGACAAATAGATAGATAATTAATACATAGGATAAAATAGGGATAGTATTTTATAGAAAGCTTATTTCGCTTATTTTCTTCTCATTTTCCTTTTCCCTTTCAACTATCATTTATTTTTCATTTTCTATTATGAAAATGTAAAATATTGATAGAATATTTCTTAATTTGGATTTTATATTCAAATCTACTCTTCAGCATCGATTTTCTTTGTAACTTTTGTTGCTTATGCACATTTTGCAAACGTACGTCGAAAGGAAAACTTTATTTATTTTTAAACAAATATACATGTTTAAAAATGAATAAATTTTCTTGCAAGAGAAATATCGTGATCAGAATGATACTCTAATTTATATCAAACCAAGATAAAATCATACTTATATGATATATAATCATATCATTGTACAATCAATGTCAATGATAGAATTATATATTTTATAAAAAATAATATGAGTTAATTGGCTCTTCTATATTCTTCCTATATACATATTTTATTAATCACGGATAGA
>NW_006263327.1:214513-216890 GCF_000469605.1 Apis dorsata | reverse complement strand
TTTTTTTTTTTTTTTTTTTTTTGAATGATTTAATTTCGTTCACATATTTAGATTACATCATACTAGATGGCGTAAGCAACCCTCTGGTCTTTTTTTTTTTGAGATTGATATTTGAAAACATGTGACGGAAAGTCCCATAAGATGTCACGTCTGTTCTCTATTTCGTCGTCAGAGAATCGAACTTGATCCCATCCCTACTAATGCCGTATCATCGTCCTTGTCCAATCTATCGCGAACGAGCGATTCATGTAGCTGTCGCGTGAATGCTATCATTTGTTTTCTACGTTTCATCAGCCATCTCGATTCGAAGAAAATCGCTGCCCGTATATCGACCGATCGAGGGTATGCGAAATTGGAATCGCAGATTCTGAATTTCACGAAAATTACCGTCTGAACGCTTCCTAACAATCGGCATCTGTCGTACGTAAACCCCGATTTTTATGTGAAAGATGATTCAATCATGATTTCTTATTATTTCGTCGGTTTAGATTAATTAGATTGCGGATTTATGGAAAATTTAGCTGCCCAAAAAATCTAAAAAACTCACATTACGTTAAAACTCAAATAGTTAGATCTTCAGATTCATTTTTTATAATTTATATCCGCGAAATGATTTCATATCTTTGAAAATTTAACTTCTTTTCTCTCTCTTTTTAATTTATTATTTTATTATTAACAATCCATATTTCTTTCCATTTCCATATACAAGATATTAATATATTTATAGAAATTTCGTAGAAATGCTTTTGCAAAGCTTATTAGCTACTTAATTTTATTTAATTTAGATGGAAAAGAGAAGGGTGGATCGATCCTCCAAATGATTGTTCCATTGAATATATATCATCATCCTATATGTATATAAAAGAAACGAATTCAATTACAATATAAATATAGCTTTGTTATCGAATTCGTCGCACTTCATGTTATATAAGCAATACGGTCATTGACAAAATTTATATACGTATATACGTGTATAAATACATACATATAAATCTACGTAGTATCACACAAGACAAGTTGAACAATTGAATCGGTGAATGATCGATTCGTCATAGTAGTGAATAAACCGTGAACAGAGTGAGTGAATGGTGTGAATGGGAAAAAAATATAGGAAAGTATTATTATTACTTGGATTACAAAAATTATTATTGGAATACGTTTAAAAAAAAAAAAAACCATAAATATAAATTAATTACTTCACGTTGCCACGCTTTCCCTCATCGAAATTGCGAAAACGCAACCGACTTCACATTCATGAAACGCGCTCTGACACGCTTTGAAACGCCGCTTGTTGCGTATGTCGCGCGTGGAAAACAAAACAAAACGCTGGCAATGCGATGCAATGCTTAGCATCAATTTGACTGTACATATATACTGTATATATAAAAATTAAAAAATATAATAAAATATATGCATACACGCATATACGTATAAATAAAAGCAACCACTTATCTCTGATGCGTTTCTTCGAATCGAAGAAGTTGGAGAACGAGACCGGTAAGAAAATCGTTGGAATCGAACTTGGCGAGTGGAGAGTAGAAGAACGATCGGCCTTTGTCCCCCGTGCGCGTGCACGCACACAAAAACTGGGGGAAAAAGGAAACGGTGCAAAACTACTAAGGATTGTACACGCGTCGGGAAAAAGAGCAGCGAATCGCATCGATCCGTTCTTGTCGAGAAAAAAACAAAACCGATCGCACTTCTGCCAAGATAGTCTCCGCCGTGATAGTCTCTCTGAACGATCTTACGCTCTTACGCTCCCCCTCGATCTTACGATCTTACGCGAGTGTCACTTTAGTGTCGACGGGAACGATCGGCGGAAACAAAATTTTTCACCCCTTGTCATACCGGGAGGAATCTGCCGAGATACGATACTGTTTGGACGATAATATATACATCGATCGATAATACTTCAAACTTCAAAACTGTCGAGGGGGGGAAAAATGCCGCGCAATTTGTCGGAGGCGGACAGGAAGAAGAATCAGTTCGATAAGGAGGAGAGGGTCCATTTGTTGGCCATAATGAAACAGTACGCCCCTTTGCTGGACAAGAGCGCGTCAACGTTGACACGTAAAAAGATTTGGACGACGATCGAGGACGAGTTCAAGAAGGCGGGATTCACCCGAAAGACGTCCGCTCAATTGAAGAAATATTGGCAGAACTACAAGTATCATTGCAAGAAGGCGACGGCGTTCAGAAAGGTATTCGTTATTCTCCCTCCCCCCTCCCCTTTTTTTTTCGCAAGAAATTCGTTCGTCGACGTCTCGCTGTTAATTAAAAATAAATTATCTGCTTCCGCCAAATATTATTCCGTTCGTAATAATCGTTTATTATCGTGTTTGTTATCGTTAATCAGAGGGAATGGAGGGAATATTTA
>NW_006263327.1:212541-214287 GCF_000469605.1 Apis dorsata | reverse complement strand
TTTTTTTTTTAATAAATTAAAATCTTCCTTGTGGAAAATCTTTTTCTCTACGAAATAAATTAATTAAGGAATAATAAATTTATTCGCGTTTCGTCCATCTTCGAATTTCTTTCGCTTCTCTGTCTCTTCCCTATATAATTGACAAACTACCTCTTGACATAAATATACTAATGAATTGTAGGAAAATAAAAAGTACATAGAGTCGGAGGTGGCCGAGCCGCTCGAGTGGAATCGATACCAGGTTTTCGTAGAGAACCGTTCCCCGGCCAAATTTTCGGACGTTCCTGGGGTGGTTCGATCGTTGAACGATCGCCCATCGAAATCCCCTATTGAATCAGGTTGCCGTTTCGGTGAAACGTACGAGGACGATAAAGAGTCATCTAGGAAATTGAATACGTCGGATGCTTTCATTGGTATATATATTTTTTTTCTTCACTTACCCTTTCCTCGCCTTTCTCCGTTATTTTCCTAATTTTCGATGAAATTTTGATAAAATGATAAAATTTCCCTAAAGCTTTTCTCTAAATTCGAATCTGAAAATACGCACATCGGCGGGAATGTACAACAAAACATTGCCAAATTTTAAGATCTGTCCCGGGTGAAAATGGAACGAAACGACGATGGGACGGCTTCGATCGATTGCAAGATGGAGGAGGCGAATAATTTAGAGAGTGCAAACGTGGAGGAGGATTGTTTGGAGGAGAAGAAAGAGATCTTCGTGAACGAGAGTCGCCTGCTGCCGCCCTCATCGTCCTCCTCCTCGTCGTCCTCGGCCAACACCACCGATTGCAAAACTACGTCGAATCGTATCGTTGTCTCCAACGCGCAGATTTCGAACAACAGCGTTACCGTGTCCGTAATATATCCTGAAAACAATAACGCCTACCTTCCCACGAGCACGGTGGAGGGAACGCTCGAAGTGCATTCGAAGTGCGGTGGAACAATGTCCGCGAGAAGGACAGGTATACACACCATTTATTCCCACTGACAATATTTTAAGCAAAGGAACAAATTTTTTGAATTTATTTTTACCATCTCAAAAATATCTTTCTTCGTTTCATCCTGCTAAATAATCTTTCTTTATCGTTTTTAATGGTTATTATATAGTCTCTTTTGAGGGTCAATTCTTGAGGCGAAGATGCAAAAATGTTTGGCATGTATAGAAATGTCGATTTAGTGTTTATTTATTGAGTTTATAAGAGATCCAAGTTTTCATTGGGAGAAGCAGAAAAAGAAATGTAATTTAAATTATTTTTGTAACTTAATAAGCAAGCTTTCATTGGTATTTTTGTATATTTTCGTTTTTAAAAGTCTTCAAAGATGTCTCAAGATAATCATTAATAAACGATTCGATTAAAATATCTATAAAATATTATAAAATCATAATCAGGGAATTATTGCGAATTTCGGTATAGTACTTATCTTTTATATTTTGGCAGACGCTCTATGGAACGAGAGATCTCAGAAATCCACTTGCACAAATTCGACAAAAGTGCATGGTACAAACGCTGCCCACGTGACAGGATTCGGTTATCGCGATGTAATGGAGCGCAATGGGGATCGTGTGCGTTTAAACGAAAGTAAGATGGAATGAAGTGAACAGGCAAAAGTCTAAAATTATCATTTATATACAGAATGATTCGTAATTCGTGGTACAAGTGAGATGGAGAAGATTCTAGGACTCAACATAAAAGAAAAAATACTATTGAAAAATATTCAAGCTTGATTTTCTTGTTTTCGAGTTTT
>NW_006263327.1:209532-212117 GCF_000469605.1 Apis dorsata | reverse complement strand
TATATATATATATATATATATATTTCTCAGAATAACAATTATAAGAATATTTAACATTCTTGATAAAATTTTAGTACGTGATTTGTGCAAAGTGTTTGGACAAAGTAGTTAGGAAATTTAAAAGGTGATTCTAAAGGCTAGAGCAAACAGAAAAGTTGGTATGCAAAAAGTTGAAGCTTATTTTTCCAAGTTTGCAGGCTTTGTTTAATCTTGCTCTAGATAAAACGAGATGGAGAGACTTGAAAAGTAAGTTTGAATGGACTCAATCATTTTTGCACATCAACTTTTGCATTTGCTTTGATCTTTAGAATCAACTCTTAAATTTGAACTTTTCTGATCGTTTATTACATATCCTTTTAAATAATATTTCTAACATAAATATAAATTTGTTTATATATTTTTTTTTGTTCGTATCAAATTAAGTAACTTTCTTTTCATATCTTTCTGCCAATTTTCTTAATTTTTCAAATTTCATCAATTGAGCTGCTCTCTGATTAAGAGTAAATGTTATTAATTATGGTCATCTTGCAAAGTTTTCAAAAGAAAAACTTTTAACTCTCTCTTCCAGCAAATTTCCTGAAAATTCATTTGATCTTGATTTTCTATATTTCCAACCATTTTTCACTATAAAGGAATAAATAATTGCAATTCCTTTCATTTAACTTCTCCTATTATAGTGGGAAAGAAATTCTTTAATTTCCAATAGCAATCTTTCGTTATATTCTTCATTTTAGTATAAACTTTTGTTCTTATATGATTTTTTTGGAATTTTGGAATTTTTAAAACGACATTATTTGATTTGAAACACTTCCAATCGTTTCGAATTTATTAAATTTCAAAATTCAGCTTCAAAATTTTTAGAAATCTATCGCAAGACTTGGAAATCAACTTAACTTCGATAACATTTCTTCAGATCGTGCCAATTTGCACGATTTATTTCTTTATTCTTCAAACCTTCAAGATCCTTTCTCTTTTATCCTTCACCCTATTACGTACAAGAAATGTTATAGAAACTCTATCCAAAAATTTTAGACTTTCGATCATATTAATAAAAATAATTGCAATCTCTTATTCTAATAAATTTAACAACGATAAACGATACATAGATAAAAGCAATGAAATTAATTGCAAAGAAGAAAGATAAAAAATCGTTGGACCAATGATAATTTTGATAGTATTAAACAGAAGTGCGAGTAAATTAATTCTTCGAAATACGACATACATTTTTCAGACAGCGAGGAATGCGATTCGTTCGAGTGTAACGCGAACGATGAGAAACAGATCGGGGAATTCCCGAAGGAGGATTTCGTTGCGACAGAGAGCGACGAGAACGAGGGGGGCGCGGTTAAAGCAAGAAACTCTGGACCTAGGAACGATCGTTTTGAATCCAGGGGCTACGTCTTTCTAACGGATTATCGTAATCGGCTGAAGCATAGGTTGCTATTGCAGCAGCTGGAAGTAAGTTGTTTGAGAGGTTCTTGTTAGGAAATAAGGTGACCATGTCCCCTTACTGCTTTGAACGAAGAATTACATTAATGGTAATGGTAAAAATTTGATAATTTTTCTCTTAATCTAGCAGAGGATCATTGTGTCACGATTTCAATTGTATCACACTTTTTTTTTTTTAAGAATTTAATATTTCTTTTTTTTTTTTTATCTTTCGGTTATACTCTTCGAAATTAACCTTACATTTTTAATATTAACTATCGTGTGAAAGCAAGTTTCGAGAATTTGCTCGCATAGTTTTTATTATTTTTTTTTTCCAGCTGTATTCAATCCGTTCAATTAAACCTTTGAACTCGAATAACGAATCCGATTTCGTGATAATTTAGCGTCGAGGTATGTAACATGATGAGCTGACATTTGTTAAAAAAACAAGTTGAAAATGTGAACGAAATGAAAAATTATAAAAATAACAAAACGATTAAATCAAGATGAAATGAATTTAATAAATATTGAAGTAGAAGCAGTAAGTATAAGTAGGTTGAGTCGCCTACTTGACAGCACAACATCTGATCGGCAACTGATCGGTAAATGATCGGCATATTCACAACTGTCGTCCATTTAACAGCATGTCAGCGGCATAACATCCACTTTCAATTGTTTACACATTAGCAAGGCATCGGCGTATATATTTCGTAATAAGATGAAAAATAAATTCGTGCGAGCATAATTCATTTAGCATAATCGAATAATTGCAAAATTCGATCGAAAAATGCTCGATAATTTTTTATTATTCTTTATCTCGAACATGAAATGACAATATTGGACAAGACTGGAGTTCGTTCGTCAATTATACCAATGAGCCAATTTTTCCTGAAACTGAAACTCAATTTTTGAACGCACGTGCCTTTAGAAACTCGAAAAACAATCCAAAAACAAAATACTTTATCTTACTTTCATAATGCAAATATATATTTCTTGAACAATTGCTCTCGAGAATATCTCTTAGAAGTAGACACACTGTGATAAGAGCAATTATTATACACGTTCAAAGTCATCTCTAGATCTCTAATTAATAAAATTGAAATCGAATGAATCACGAAAACTCGAGAGAAATTTAAAATTATGTATGGTCACCTTAT
>NW_006263327.1:208967-209389 GCF_000469605.1 Apis dorsata | reverse complement strand
AAAAAAAAAAAAAAAAAGGAAAAAGAAAAACAGAACGTAAGAAAACAAAGATCGTTCGTTGCAGACAGAGGAGAAACGGTTGAAAATAAAGATTGCCGAGATGGCGATCCAAGAGGTGCAGCTGAGGATAAAAGCGTTGAGCGAGGACATGCGACGGACCGAGGAATTGCACCGATTGCACTTGGTGCGCGCAGCGGCCGGGGATGCAAGCGTACGGGTAGGAGAGTTTCCGAACAATTCCTGAAAAAAAGGAAAAAAGAGCGAGGAAAGACGATGGAGGAGAAGGAGGAGAGAAGAAGAGAAGACACGCGTTCACGTGTGCTTCAAATTATTTTTATTAATTACCATCATTATCGTGTGTTAACGATGTCGTCGTTATCTTAGAAAAAACGCATGGGACCATACAAAATAACAATGCGCTT
>NW_006263327.1:194144-208932 GCF_000469605.1 Apis dorsata | reverse complement strand
TTTTTTTTTTTTTTTTTTTTTTTTTTTTTTTTTCTTACAATCGCGATAATTCTTCTCGCTTCGCCTGTTTTTCCGTCATCCGTCGTTTTTTAATTATTTAATTCGAGAGATCGAGACGGCACACACCGTCGGGAATAATTAGAGAACGGTGTTAAGACAAGATCAATTACATTATTTCCTTCTTCGATCCGTTAATCCGTTGATCTCTCTGCCTCGCCTATATAATATTTCTCTACTCACCGCAGTCGCGATCATCTCAAAGCCGTCCAATTTATTTGCCAATCTTGCCCGTTCGTTCCCTCCTTCTCAACTGCTTGTAACTAGCGATTTTCCTTGTATTTAGTGATTGTTAATAATTATCACAGAAAGTTCGTAAAACAATGATCTTTGAGTTACATGTTGATTCGTGTAGCCTCGTTTTGTAAGTAAGTTCGTTTTATTTATTTTTTTATTTTTTTTTTTTCTCTCTCTTTTCTTTTTGCGTGTAAGTATAATATACGCGAGTGTGGGTGTAGTGTATACGCGCGTCTCTTCTGTCTGTTTCGTGTGTGTGCGACTCGGTATCATATGTAAGTAATGTATACGTGTAGCGTGTATCTATCGAAAATCGTCTCTTTTTTTTTTTTTTTTTTTCGCTATCTTTCTTTCGCGTGTTTTTTCTCTCTTTCTGTTTTTTTTTTTTTTTTTTTTTTCCTCCCCCCGTTCACTTTTTTCGAGAGAATTTTACCGTACGTTTTACCTAGACGGAAAAGTTTGTCACGTTGCTGTAAGTAGAGTAACAATAGATTAGCGTTTAGTTTACATAACTAACGGTAATAGCGATATACGAGTATAACGGCACGCATTGGAATAGCCCCTTTAACTTTGCAGCATTTAAAAATATTAAGTGTAACGCTATAGTAGAATAGTTTTCTTTCAATCATAAAGGAGAGAAGAAGATTGATTTTCTTATTTACGGGATCGTCGGTACGCTGAACGAGTGAGGGAAAGAGAGAGAGAGAGAGAGAGAGAGAGAGAAGAGACAAAGAGCAGAGACAAAAGGGGACCGATCGATAGTCAAAGAAACGCTTCATCTTTTTCACGTGTAAGTGCTGTTTTCTCCCTCGTAGAGAAAATTCCATTTTTTTCGTTTCGATGCAACTGGAAAAAATTCGTGTCGTTTCCCAAACCAAGGGCAGAACGTTGTAAACCTTATAAAGCCGTTTTGATTGTCGCGATTATGTTGCCCGTCGAATGGAATTCGAACTCGATATCCCAACAGCTTTTTTTTTTTATCACGCATTTCCTATTCATTGCGTTTCCAAACATTAATGTGAAACGTTTTCCTCCAAAAGAAGAGGAAGAACGTTTTGATAGAGATCGGTTTTTTAAAAAAAAAAAAATCCCCTTTTCTCTCTTCTCGATGTCTCATTTTTATTAATTTGATAAAATAGAAAAAAAAAACTATTGGATTGCGCACGAACGTGTCGGGATTACGAAACTAGTTGAACGCATACGAATGTATCCGAGTGGATACGAGCGTAATTTAATGCAATATGCACAGAAGCGAGAGCTTCCGAGTCGTTAAGCGCGCGAAAGTACATATCAGGAAGAATATGCAAACTTCTTTATTTTTTCTTTCCTTTTCTTTTCTATTCTTTCTCTCTCTCTCTCTCTCTCTCTCTCTCTCTCTCTCTCTCTCTCTCTCTCTCTCTCTCTCTCTCTCTCTCTCTCTCTTTCTCCATCCCCCACTCTTTTCTCATTTTTGCTCTCTCTGACGATCTACCACTTGTCTCGTACCATTGGCAAGTCAAAGAGAGGAGATTGTAGCTCGACGAAGCTCCACTACGAGAGAATTTTTACACGGAAAGCAGCTAGAAATTTCTCATCTAAGCGGAAAATTTTCATTTCTTATCGTTTATTAATCACCATGAAAATGTAAAAATTACTTAATTAAGTCAACTCTCAGTCCGTGATTCGCTGGTATACGAACGAGTATAATTTATAATCCGATTTGTCTCGATCGTATCGAGCTGCTTTTTCATTTGCACGCGGCTTCGATTAATCGATAACGAATTATCGGTAAATTCAGGCGGATCGGTGATTCTTATTCTCGAAACGATTAATCCAAGCTGGATTATTTCTCGCAACTATAAATATATCAAATTGAAATAGAAGAATGAATATAATATAATTGGAAATTATATTTCTAAATTCAAAAATAAGTTTTCGAAAGTGTACAAATTATACGAACGATGAGATGATAATTAAATCGATACGCTCTTAAATTACGAAGTCGAGAAGGTTAAGAATCTCCGATAAAGAAAATCTGTACTTGGCATCTAGTCGATACGAATAACGACGATATTCTGATAATGAAAAAACGATAAATAAACATAAATATTTAAATGTTCCTTAAAAATTAAATTACAAACATTTTCGAATCATTGTGTATATAGGTTAACTTCACGATCATCGAATAGATTCCTCTGATATATTCTTCTTCTGAGTTACAATATTCCATCTTGCATTTCGAAATATAATTGAAATTTTTATCATTTTGTTTGTGTCTTACAAACACACATAGAACTTTCTTAATTTATTTTAAGATTAATCATTTCGAGGTAAATTTTTCTTCTAGCAACAAAATAAAATATATAATTCCATTTGTAATAGAATTCTATACAAATGGAATATCTGTAATTCCAGAAAAATCAACAATTTTATCCTCGTAAGATCCTTGTAAAATATACTTTAAAACTAAACTCAATAATAAAAAGTTAAAGTTCAAATATTTATATCAATATGTCTTGAGAGATAAAGAAATGCTAGGTGGAATATTTTCCTTTCAAAGAGGCTTTAAATATATCCTCGAAAAAATTACATACTTCTCGATTTTTTTCTTTTTCCCATTCGCGATAAAATTTATCGATAAAATAACGAGTCAATAAAAAATATCAATCAAAATTGAAAGTTCATTCGAATAAACTGAGGATAATTCATCGTCGTGAACTCGTGATCGACATTTGGTACAATCACCTGGTATCATCGCACCCTATCCTTCGAAGTAATCGCCTCTTCTTAAAGGATATCGATGGATTTTTAAAATTCATTCGTCAAAATTTCGTAATCATCAGCGTTAACAAAGTTCTTCGATTATTGCTACTGTTTGACAACGATCGATCGAGTAATTCGACAACAAATAATTCGTTCTCTCGCGTCCCTCTTTGCCTATACGACAAACACGCCTATAACTCGTTATTAAATTCCGAGAAATTAGTAATTCCGCGCAACGAATTACGATAAACGGCTCGAGACGCGAGACGTGACGACGAGTGTTTTTGCGCGTGTCATCGTTTATTCGATTTTTTTTTTTTCGAAAAAAAAGAAAAAAATGCGCGTGCTCGACGCGTTGCCGAACGTAACACGCATACAGGTGTATATATATCAAACATTTTGTGTCGCGAATCCATTTTGTTTTCTACGTCTACGCGTCTTTCTGTTAAAAATGTAACCCGTTATCTTCGTTGCACCGTACGATCACGGCGCAGAAAAACTTTTTCGATTTGACAAGGAACAAGAGTAAATTCTAATTCTATCTAAGATCGTTTAAAGTTTCTTTCTCGCTACGGATTCTCGCAAGATAGATCAAAAGTTTTTATTACGTTCTAATTGAGAATGACTTTGTTGTACGAACGACAAAGGAGAAATATTTATCTTTTTTTTTTTTTTTTTTGGAAACCTCTTCAAATTTTTGGGAACGATGGAAATTAATTGACAACTAAAAAAAAAAAAAAAAAGAAATGTGTCAAATATTTTCCGTGTTGATTTTTTGGAGAATTATATTATACATATTTACTTTCTGTCAGATTATGTCAGGATGCAACAAGTGACGTGTTAAATCCTTGTAGATATTTTCGAGGAAAAATATTTTTCATTCGGATCGAAGTAATGGAAAAAGAAGGAATTTTTGGTTACTGTGATACGAGATCGTTTGTAAATTTTAACAAATGGAGAAGAAATGGGGAAGAATGGGAAAGGGAAAGAGGAAGAATGGAAAGAGAAAATGGAAGTCAGGGAAGGAATTTTATGGCTTGAAGATATTTTATTCGTCGATTAAAGTTTTGTACGCGCGGCGAGGCAAGAAAAAGAAAGTATCATAGCTTCGAGCTAAGATTTCAAAGGATTTTTCACCAACAAACACATATTTTACTTCGTTGTTTATTTTTACTTGCTCGTTCGTTTCTTCCGCCATTTTACATCGTTCCGTGAAATTTATACAAGATGTAAAAATTGTCACAGTGCATATTCTAACAACACAAAAGGACTGATTCAGACTGATTTCAATGGCAAAGTTGAAGTTGAAACTTTGCGAAACTTAAAATGCTTATTTTTTTTTTCTTTTTTAAGAAAAATCTTCTCTATCAAAAATTAAAATTATAATTTTTAAAATTTCTCAAATTTAAGTTTGTAAAAAAATAATGGGTATTTAAAGTTTAAACATATTCAAATTTTATGGATTATTAAAAATTTAAAAGTATTTTTATATCAGAAAATTTTGGATTTCGAGTTACAAAATTATCAAAAAGTTTTTCAATTCAAGAATTTCTTAAGTTTCAAGATTTCATTTTCAAAGTTTTAATCCCATCCTTAAACAAACTCTTAATATCCAATATAGTTCTAAATTGCATAATATCCAATTTATAATTAAATATATTAAAATTCTATTTAAACAACGATTTAAACAAATTTGTCATTCGTCTCGCACGAGAATCCAGCACGAAACGAAATTTTCTCGTAAATTTCATCGTGCACGAGGGTGGAATAACGAGGAGAAGCGCAACGAATCGTGAATAAATCGAAAAAAGACCAAAGCGATCGTAAGAAGATGGGCAAAGGGTGATATTTGCGGATATAGTGGTATCGAACGTTTTCACGTGAGTCTAATAGAAGACGGCGACGAAGGAAGAATAATGGGAGGTTTGCCAATATCGAGAGATTTTTCATTGGCCGTCAAGCGAAGATAGCGATTTGGGGATTTTAGCGAGAGGAGGTCGCGCATGCGCCACCAGTCTAGTTACTAAATATTTGTTTGACTCGACCGATATATAGATCCGATGTTAATATAATCGTTATCGACGAAAGAGGGCGAGCTCTCCGCCATTTAAAATTGATGCGATCGCATGAGGGGTTGCGCGTCGATTTAACCGATTAAAGTTGCAAGATCGAGGGATTATGACTAATTTGAGAGGATTATTACTCGAAACGGAATTTTATTTCTGTCCTTAGATAATCCAGGAAAAATAATACCGTCTATAAGTAATTGGCTTTCTCCATCTTTTGCTATTTGTCGAAAGAACATAAAATATATCGTAAAATAGTGATTTTAAGAACAATGAAATGTAAAAATTGTGCAAAGTAATAACAAAAATGGTTTAATCAGTTTATTTCGAATAAATTGAATTAGTTGTATAAATTATTGAGAAATCGTTATGAAATAGATAAAAAATGTGAAGTATTTTAAAATCAGATTCAAGAGGATATATCGGAAAAACTTGTTGCTTGTTGAACGTGTTGGAAATTATTCATTATTTAAAAAAAATTTGTATCAATTTTGATATTTTTATACACGAATACTATAAATTGACATTTATTCCACTCAAAAATATTCGCAATGATATTTTTGACATTTATGGATGGTAAATCGAATCATCGAACGAGAAAAAAAGTTGAAATTCCTAAATAAATAGTTAAAAATAAACTAGAACGAATGAAGTGGATCTAAAAAAAGTCACTTTGATTTATTCAAAGTATTATTTATCACCGACTGTAATCCCTGGGGCGTATACAGAAGCATGCTTCGCATATCCGAAATTATAATTTTCATGTCTGTTATTCATACGTGTACACATATACATATATATATAAATATATAACGCGACAAGACGGCGACAGTGACGACGATGCCGGCATAATTTATGTAATGGCGCAAGCATCCACGAAACGAACGATATCCCTCTAAACGAACATTCCGCGCATTACCATTCTAAACCACGAAAAGTTTGAATCCGAGCGGAAAGTTTTCGATTCGAGTGCGCTCGTTAAGCCAAAACGCGAAAAGTTGTTTGCTTTTTCGAAAACATTTTCAACCGGTGGTAAACTCGGTACAACCTCGGTATAATGACGATCGATGGTAGAGCGCACTGGGAAAACACTAGGAAAAGTTACGGTGTAAAACGATTGCTATTGATTTTACGGCTAAAAATTTTAAAAACGATTTTGATTTGAAATATGTGTAACGTGCACGAAAACACGTTACAATAGGTTTTAATAAACCAGGCGAATTTATGTAAACTTGCGCCAAAAATAAATGCAATACCTCGTGAAATTTTCAAAAAATTCACTTTGTAAGATATTGTTACACGAGCCTCATTCATTGGATGGAAAAATCGTATAGAGAAAGATAAACACGACGTATTTTAATTTATATTATTTTTACTTTGAAAATAATGAGAACGGGACATCTGCATCTTTAGGTTTGCAAGTCGATTGAAATGCGAAAGAGGCACGATAAGAATTTAATTGTTATGTAAAGATATGCATATGTATATTAGATATACATATATATTTATACCACTGGTACATTAATAAAGAAAATTGGAGGATATCACGAAAGGAAAATAAGTAAAAAGTATGTGTAATATGTTAATGTCAAGTGCTTTCATGTTCGGTGATAGAAATTTCTCGGGGAATAAGTTTCGAGAGTGCGCAAGATTAATCGTTGTTTCAGAATTGTTTGCTACATAAAGAGCAGGTCGTTATGCCGCTGAATTAACCCTTCGAGGACTATTTGAGCAGGAGAATGTGTTTTATCGTCGATTCGGTGTGAATAAGAGCAAAATATAAATATAATGTCGACTATAAATTAATTATTTCTAAAAATAATTGGACGAAATAGGTGAAATAATTCATCGCTCAATTGAGAAATAAATATGATGCGAGTGGTTTGTTCGTATAGAGACGGAAAAATATCAAAGAATATGAATTAAGAGGAAATATATCTACAAATTTATCAAGATCTGAAGGCAGATGGCGTGAAATTGCACTATAACGAACTTTAATAAGCGACACGTATTAACGAGCCACTTAAACTTCGTTTTACTTTGCTATAAATTTGCGCGCGAATTTTCGAAATCGTGGAATTCTTCGGATCGGTAAAGATCGGCCGAACTTATCCGAAAGTATCCGAATACGCCCGAAGATTACCGAAGGAATTATTCGCCATTTTTATTAATCGTATCTTCGCTTAATAACATCAAAAAATATAATATTTTTCTTTTTAATACAATCATTATTTCGAAAATTAGATCGTTACGAATTCACATACATTTTTTTATAGTTAATTTCGAAATAATATCTCATTTTATCCGTCTATCAGAGAATTTTAACGAATCTGAAATTTTTCAATGGAAAGGAATCAAAGAGATTCAAGATCCATTCAAATCAGAACTCAAGCTTTTTGGAGATGCCCCTTTTCACGATTTCTCGTTTTGCTACTATTGAAACGAGGAATATCGTAGGTAATGTAAAGATGTAAACGAGGAAGGGAGAAGTTTCTATTTCGCAATCATCGATATCACTCTCCTCTTTGCGTTTCAATTTTGCTTGACTACGTATCGAACTTTTAGCAGTAGATATCCTTCGAACGACTCATTTACCATGTTTATCAAACTGCCAATTTTTAATGCGTCCATGTTAAATGAAGTTTTCACTCTGCTTTTCCGTATTTCTTTCTCTTTTCTCTTTCTTTCCAGATAAAAAATAGAAGTCGGCCGCATGATAGGCCGCATGAATCTGTAAATAGTTAAAAGAGAAATGGAAAAAACGAGAAGAGAAGGTGCAACGGAAGGTAGAAAAACGTTGTGCGGATAGAAAGAAGTACGGTTGAGAAGTAACCAGGTGAACATTATAAAATCGAAGTAAATTTTCTCGTCGATCCTCTGTTTCGCTATTTTTCCTTTTTTCACGATACCAGATACCGCAGCCGGTATCCCCTGAATCTTTCATAGACCATTCTTTGTCTGCGAACCGGAGGAATACGTTTAAATCGTAATTCGTTCGACTGATTTTTTAACGAGATACGAACCCCTTCGGAGATACCAAAAATATATACGTAACGTCTTCGAGAAAAATTTCTCCCTTTGCACCTCTTTGAGCGCTATACGTGCGAGGAATACTCGATTGCATTTGATAGTAGTTTGGATTCCTCGTGGAAAATATTAAGCGAAGGGTGAGGGGAACGAATCTGCTTCCCCTTTTTCATTTCAAGCCTCCGTCGATGTATCGTTTCGACGTCCATTTTCGATTTTGGAAACTTTTGTAGCGCGAAAGGATAATAAATAGAGACGAGTTGAAACGTGATTCTTTAGATTCTCGAATTTGAACATTCGTGAGAAATATCCAGAACGATTATTTTTTTTATAAAGAATAATAATTTTTGAAATTCTCATAATCGATCAATGCAGTAACGATGTAATAATAATTTATCTTCTCGATGAAAAAACTAATTTTTATGTTTTTTTTTAATCTCAATCAGTTTCGATGTTTCAATTGAACCATCCCTCCTCGTAATAAGATTTAATTTTTCTTTTTTTTTTTTATGAACTATCAAAGGAAAAATGCAAAGGATCAAAGAGACGTGGATAAAAATTTTTTTTTTCGAAGGAGGTATTTCAATGCGAATTCGCAAGAGAAAAGAATAATCCTTGACTGCACTTTCTTTTCTTTTTTTTTCTTTTGTCACAGTTATTCTCTTCTTCTTTTTTCTGGATTCATCGTATTACACGCGTATTCATATTCGACCAACGTTTCGCAAAAAGAAAAAAAAAAAAAAAACATTGGAAAGAAAAAGGTCAGGGTAAGAAGGGATAAAAAAAAGGGAAAAGAAAAAAGAACAAAGTTTAACGCCCCTTTTCTAACTTTCTTTCTTCTTTTTTTTTGATTCCTGGTTTTTCCCGCCGTTTTAAATTCCCCCCACCGTTGCGAAAAAAAAAAAAAAACATTGGAAAGAAAAAGGGCAGGGGAAGAAGGGATTAAAAAAAGAGGAAAGTAAAAAAGGCAAACGTTTCATCGACCCATTCTAACTTTTTTTTTTTTTTTTTTTTATTCTGCATTCATTTCTCGCGAGAATATCGGGTCAAAGTTCAATTTTCCAGAAACTCTTGGCACAAAATAATAAATATTTCTTTGTGCTTGGAGCGAGAAAGAAAAGTTCTCTTGCACTTTGTGTTAAAAAGGGGAAAGGTTCGAGAAGTGATTTAAAAAAATTTCTGATTTTTAATAAAGCTTCGAATTATGCACGAGGCAATTTTTTTTTCTTTTTATCAATAAGCTATCTCTTCGAGAAAATTAAATTAAAAAGTTGAATCAAAACTTTTGAAATTTCATCGTCTTTTTCATGTTTCGAATACGATCTTGCCTGAGAATTTTTTCAACAACAAGGATTACATAGAACGCTAAATTTCGAACGTAACTTTTTAATTAAAAAAATATCTCGTTTATTATCGAATCCAGTGAATATTCCGTTAAAAAATAATTGCATCGTAATACGTTCATAAAATAAAATTTCATCGAAGAAAAATGTTAGCTTTTCTTCTAATTTTCTTCAAAAACAAATTTCCCATTTTAAAATTACAATTTCGCGAGTGAAAACAATTTCCTTCCTCGCTTATACGAGTTAATTTTTACTTCAAATTGATCATCAATTATCATCTCTCCTATCTCAACTTCGAACGTCGAGAACACGTCCTCCTTTTGAACCAATTGAAATTAATTCCAATCGCTCCATTACTTCGAGCAAGATTTCTCACGTTGGAGCGAGAAAACCAATCGATTTCCATCTTTCAAATTTTTTTTTTTCCCCCCAACCATCTCTCCAATTGTCGTTCGTACAAAGAAAATCGGTTGTAACGTCGTAAACCGTTTCGAATACAAAGAATCTATAAAATCGACGATCAAGCCACTACTCTGAGATTCTCTACTGTTCCTATCTTCTTGCTACGATCGCAACAATTTTCTCAAACGATTCGTGCAAAAAGGGAAAGAAACAACGTCGTCCTCCGCGCGCGAGGGAGAAAGAAACATAGAGAGATAGAGAAAAATGGATAGCGATAGGAAGAGAGAGAAGTATAACAAGAGGATATCTCGTCGATTCAATAATTTTTCCTCCTCTTCTTTTTTTTTTTCTTTCCAATCACAACAACTGTACCTACGTATGCGTGTACGCCGGGCTGTGGTGCAACGGGTTTTCGCCCCAACATCTCTCTTTCTTTCTTTCTTTCTTTCTTTTTCTCTTTCTCTCTCTTTCTCTCTTATCCGTTTCGACGACCGGACCGAGGCGACGGGGCGATCGTTCGGCTTGAAACGAACGACGACGATTTGTCCGGCCTCGAGGAGGCCTGCCGTTACTCGCCGCCTAGCGACAGCGCCTGCACGATCCTCGGGTCGGCCTTGCTACCCTCCCGAAACTCCTCCAGGGTCAGTTTGTCGTCGTGGTTCTTGTCCATTTGATCGAAGATCTTGTCCACCCTTTTCTGAGGCGTGTTCTCGTCTTCCGCCTGCGGCTGTTGACCCTGGAAAACGGCAAAACACAACCGACCAAGAATAATCTATTAGGTTCTCGCGATTTAAAAGAAACCCTTGGGTTTCTGGGCAGGGGATTCGATTGGAGAAATACGATAGGTGAAAAGTGGTGTTTGAATAATTGAGTAGATTCGTGGCACGAGTGAGAAGAAGGGGGTAGAAAGTCGAAAATGCAAAATTAAACGAGTCTTCTAAGTAATTTAGAAAGAAGAAGAAAGTTTCACTTAATAATTAATTTAACAATCGGATAATTTTGCATATATTTAACAATTAGATAATATTGTACATATTTAACAATTAGATAATTTTGTACATATATTCGAATAGATGTACGAGTTTAAAACTGTGAGAGCGCGTTGTTGAAATACGAGCGAGTTGTAGTCTAATATCGAGTTTATAAAAAAACGAGGTCGCTGTCCGAAAACGGGGGAAAAAATTGTGACGAGGGTCCTTTAATTCGAGTTTCTCGTGTCGACAAGACTTTAGATAAAAGGAGAGAAGGGCGAGAAGTTAACGGAGCTTTAGATGGGATTTTTCTTCCACCCCCGTATCGTTCATCGCTTCCGACTTTTGACCGAGTTTATACCGTGGCAGCCACCTGCGAAAGTCTTTAACACTCTATGAAAAGATAAAATTATAGAGATTTCACTGCGAACCGTCTCGAATATTTTTAATCATGGAGGCCAGGATATTTTACGCTCACGTATTATTGTCTTTGATGAGACACCGTCGAGTCGAGACTAGTTAGAAATTGGGCTAAGAGTATTCTAGGAATTTCGAATTTAAATGTTTTTGTTTTATGAAAAAATATTTTAATCATGGAGGCCAGGGTATTTTTCGCTCGCGTATTATTGTCTTTGATGAGACATTGTCGAGTCGAGACTAGTTAGAAATTGGAATATTATTAAGGAATTTCAAATTTAAATGTTTCGAAAGTAAATTAAAGGTTGCGAGTAAAATTGCGACAAGGTTAATAATAATTCTTTTTCCCGTTGAATATCCCGGAATAGGGTTAGTCGTGATGTAATTAAGTGCCTTGGCATTATGTATTCCGCGGAGGAAACTTATCTCGAATCTTGCGAATAATGAATGAAATTGGATTAAGAAGAAAAAGAAAAAAGGGGAAAGAAAATCGACGAGTTTTCATATATCGTTTGCAGCCGGTGGCATTTAACGCTATTTACGGGAAAATGCAATGTATCGCGTTTAACATCGTGTTTATTTCCATCGTATCGTTGCACGTTGGCCAAGAGAAATATCATTGAATTAAAGTGTTTTCTTTGTTCTTGTTGTTCCAGTTGTTCACAATGCTTTCTATGGGTTGTGTGAACGCAATGGGAGATCAGCTCAAAGCAAATGGAAATTATCTTTGCCATTATTTTTCTTTTTTTTTTTTTACTTTCTATTTTTCTTCCTTTTTTTTATTGGTTTTAAATTTTCTTTATTTTTTCATCTAATTTTTTCATCTAATTCGTCACGCATAATTCGTAAATTTTTGGCACGTTTCTGTTTCTTGATTTTTCACTTATTTTTCTTTTTTTTTTTTGTGTGTCTTTCTACTTTTAATTTTTCAAGTTACAAGTTTATAATTTATCTTCATCATCGTATATGTAATTTGTAAAAATCTTCAATTCTTTATTTATTTTTTTTTCAAAAAATACAATTTCGCCAATTTACATTATAGATTATTTTTTAAAAGATTCTCTTTTATCACAATCACAGATCTTTAGATATTCTTGTTTTGCTTTGAATTTTCTTTTTTCTTATTTTCTTATTAGTTTACATTTCATTATTTTTCCTTTACTTTCTTCTTTATTCTTTTTTTCTTTGTGTCTTCAAATTTTCATTTCATTTTTATCGACCAAGTGATTCATAAATTATACAATTTTTAATTTTTTACTTTTTTTTTATGTTTCTTTTTAACAAACGAATGATTGAAATCATCGTGAAACATTGGATCGTTTGTTCAATGAAACGAGTAAGGAACAAACGTTGGATTTTTTTTTAATTAAAAAATTAGCGGAACCGTTCATAAAATTATCCAAAATAAAATTCGAAACACGTTCCACTGAAGAATTCGTTGAATCAATGGAGAGAAGGATGCTTTTACCCGTGGCGCAGCTGTCACTTCGGACTGATACGCGATTAATCAGATATTTATAGCATCGAAATTTGGTAAAAACGTTTAACGACGTTCTCGTGACACCCATTGGAAAGTTGGACAGCTGCTTCACGTTATCCCGTACCAAACTAATTTAGGCGTTAATTTTCGAACGAAAGGAAAGAGAAAAATATATTTTTATTAAAATTATCAATTATCAAGAAAAGAAAACGACAATAAAAAGAAATAATAATTAATAACATTAATCCACAATTATGAACGCAAAAAATTCTTTGACTTGAAAAAGTCTTATAAGGAAATTAATAACTAAATCAAAATTCCAGGTTTTAATTAAAATTTGTGTATACATATCGAGACTTTTTTCACTGAATATCATTAAAAATTGGCAAGAAACTCGAACATTTCGTGATTAAGATGCATTTGAAACGAAATTCTCGCATTGATCATGCTCCATCGCGATATGGCGCAATTACTTTGAAGGAGACATCGGAAGCGAGCATTTTTTCTCTAAACACGCCTTTAAAAAAAACCACGTGCAATTTATAAAGATACGATCGAAATGAAAAAGAGAATAAAGAATGATGGTAAGCTCGATAAGAATGGTCATGCATGCATATTTTCGTTTCTTTTTATTGTGTAGTCGATGATAATTACGGATTATGAATTTAATCAATTCTCTATTTCATGGTATAGTTAGATTTCTTTTTATTACACGGTGGATAAAAAAAAATAAGGCAATGAAACTTGTATTGAATCAGATTTGGACAAAATTTATTTCGAATGTATAATTTAAAAATGTTTGCTACGAAAAAGGTTTAAAATTAGTGTCTGAGAAACAATATATTTCAATATATTGTTTATATAATGTTTTTTATTTGGTCAAATAATAAATTTAAAAAAAAGAATCCTTTTTCTAAAAAAAAATTTAATCTTGAAAAGTTTAATTTGCAGTCGATTGCTAGAATTTTAATTTTCGATTTAGAAACACGTAAAATGTATTTTAATCTCTCGAAGTGAAAGAAGAAAAAAATACAAGTTATAAGCGAAAATATTTATGAAATAAAATAATTCAAATGTGTATAGGGATTTAAAATTTAATTAACAAACTTATATTGCGTCATATAATTTAATATAATTAATTTTTTTAATAACGAACGTTATTTTTTTATCATCTAAAAGCATTTTAAGACACACAAATCTATCAAAAAATTATTCACATGAAATCACATGCCTTGCAATATCATGCAAGCAAAAGATAAATAGGTAAATTAGGTAAATTTTAACAATAAATAGTTTCGATTAATTTGATATTCAAAGCGTCGAATAGCTCTTATTACAGAAAGAGTACAAAGATCAATTATAATAATTGCGAACAAATATCATTAATTAAATTTCATTCGAAATCTCAATTGCTCGTTTTTCCATCCAGAATCAATGCCCAATTCTGCATGCAAATTTAATTTGATCTTATTCTAACAATAAGTAAGTAATCGAGATAATCGTCGTTTCCACTACCCTGCTCTATATTTGCTTTTTCGAGCAACAAGATCCCATTCACCCGTGGCCATGAGTAACAATCGACGAGCTCTAAATTAATCTCTCTATTTTCACGGTCGATTTCAAGATCGATCCGCGAAATCAAAATCCATCCCACGGTCCATTGGGTATCCCGCGGTGGCCACGATTACATCCCGCAGGATAATCATCTCCACTCGATAATCGGCGAGGAAGGACCTCCTTGATCGACGTCTAATCTCCCTGGCGCGGCTGGAATTTTCCCTGTTTGCTGGCGCCAATGCGAGACCAACGATATTGATAAAGCCGAGTCCTCGGCGTCGGCGTCGACTTTGACGTCGGCGTCGGCGTTCCACGGGGGAAATTCGGGCATCGATCGGCCAAGATTTTCCACGACCGTCTCGAGACCGATCGTACGATTAACCGCGTTTCGCGATTAATAGGGGGAAAAAGACGATCCTTCAACCCCCTTGGAGAGGGTATCCTTGATATCGCTTGTCCAATAAGTTTCTATTTTCTTTGTTTCTTTTT
>NW_006263327.1:190110-193865 GCF_000469605.1 Apis dorsata | reverse complement strand
TTTCCACCCCTTGGAGGGGATTCTTGATATCGCTTGTCCAATAAGTTTCTATTTTCTTTGTTTCTTTTCAATATTATTCGAACGAGGAGGATCCATTTTTATTGTTAGGTTGTATTATCTTGTAAGGAAATTTAGCAATCTTCTTTTCCCCCCCTTGGAGAAGATCCTTGATATCGCTTGTCCAATAAGTTTCTATTTTCTTTGTTTCTTTTCAATATTATTCGAACGAGGAGGATCTATTTTTATTGTTAGGTTGTATTATCTTGTAGAAAAGGAAATTTAGCAATCTTCTTTTCCACCCCTTGGAGAAGATCCTTGATATCGCTTGTCCAATAAGTTTCTATTTTCTTTGTTTTTTTGAGTAATTAATATTATTCGAACAAGGAGGATTTTTATCGTTAGGTTGTATTATCTTGTAATTTAGCAATCTTCTTTTCCACCCCTTGGAGAAGATCCTTGATATCGCTTGTCCAATAAGTTTCTATTTTCTTTGTTTTTTTGAGTAATTAATATTATTCGAACAAGGAGGATTTTTATCGTTAGGTTGTATTATCTTGTAATTTAGCAATCTTCTTTTCCACCCCTTGGAGAAGATCCTTGATATCGCTTGTCCAATAAGTTTCTATTTTCTTTGTTTTTTTGAGTAATTAATATTATTCGAACAAGGAGGATTTTTATCGTTAGGTTGTATTATCTTGTAATTTAGCAATCTTCTTTTCCACCCCTTGGAGAAGATCCTTGATATCGCTTGTCCAATAAGTTTCTATTTTCTTTGTTTTTTTGAGTAATTAATATTATTCGAACAAGGAGGATTTTTATTGTTAGGTTGTATTATCTTGTAATTTAGCAATCTTCTTTTTCACCCCTTACAGAGGATTGTTGATATCGCTTGTCCAATAAATTCGTGCCATTCTTTTCTTTTCTTTTTTGAATAATTAATATTATTTGATTGGAAAGAGGAACTCGAAGGCTGTAAAGATCCATTTTTATTGTTAGGTTGGGCTATCTTATAAGGAAATTTAGTAATTCTTTCTTTCACTTCTTCGAGGAGATTATTGCTTCTCCAATAAGTTCGTGGTTAAGAATTCTTAACGTAGATTAAGAATATTTGTTTTTTTTTTCTTTTTTTTTGAATAATTAATTTCATTAGAAGGAGAAATTTAAAGGGTGAGGATTTATTTTTATTATTGGGCTGTTGTGAAATAAAGTGAAGGATAAAAGTTTTCGTGTATTATCTTATAAGGAAATTTAGCTAATCCAAAGATTTTGGTTTTAATGAAAATTTGTGTGTATATGGAATATTTGTTTCAAAGATTGTATAAAGTGTTTCATAATAAATTAAAGTAAAATAACAATTTGATTTTAACGAATTATGTTTAACAAAATTTTAACAAAAATTCATAAAATATATGTGTAAGAAATTTTTAACGAAATATTACTTCAATACGATAGATAGAGATTAAAATTTAAAATTGAATACTTTATCTATTCTATTACAAAAAAATAAAAAATGTTTAAAATTATAAATTATTACTATAAATATTCTACATATACGCAAATTTTCATTAAAAATTAAAATCTTTGAATTATTATTAATTTCCTTATATAATATTATCTATAGGATAATTAAAATATTCAATTTTTGCCAAATTAAAGACTAATCACACCTTCATTAAATTATTCTTCCATTATTTCTGCAAAAAATACACGAATTTTTTTATCATCGATGGACAATCAAATATTCTAAATATATCAATTGTTATTTGGTTTTGCGATCATGTTAACTCATCGATTCGAAATGGACTCGATTGACGAATGTAGCGTAACACGTCGTCAGATATAATTATCAGTGGTGTATATTCAAATAAACAAGGAATTGGAACGTAATTACGAAATCCAATTAACTTTGATCGTGATTCCGTTATATAGGATCGAATCGTCACTGTTATCCAGCATAATAAGCAGCTAACTGTTTAAATGGTGTATTAACTCTGTCTCGAAATTCGACTGTGTAACGACCGAATAATTTTAACCAGATGAAAAATGTGTAATGGAAATGTTTTACGTATTTTTTTTCTTCTTTTTTCTTTTTTTTTTTTTGAATTAATCCTTTAAAGGATTACTTAATTTCATTTAATTAAATTTATTAATTAAAATTTTATTAATATGATCGTCAAAAATGTTAATAATGAAAGAGTGATCAGTTACGAATATTTTTCATAAATTTATTATATTTCGTGCTAAAGATCCATTTCGTAAAATTTTTATCGAAAACATTAAAAAATGAACATGCAACATTTTTACACTAATATTTATCGATATATCATTTAATTTAACCGAAACATAAAACACGACGAAAGAGCACTTAATTGACAAAGAAAGATGTGAATAAATACTTTTTGCAACTGTTGCTTCCTTTTTCTCGATACGAAAGCAGAGGGAAAGAAAGCGGAGGGAAGTTTCTAATTTTCTCGACACTTTAGAAGCAATGTACCTACCACCATCTCGTACATCGCGTCCACGATATTGTACATTTCCTCCCTTGTGATGAAACCATCGTTATCCACGTCATAGAGTCGAAACGCCCCTGAAAGTAAAAAAGAAGGAAGAGTCTTTATTATTACCGCTATAACTATTTCCTTAACGTGGACACAATATTTCACAATGTGATTCGAAGTAAAAATATTAGGTCGTTCTCTTTTATTTTATTCTTCATCGACATATACAAATTTTCAAAAAACGTAAGTTCTTTTCTCTTAATAATAATGGAAAATTATTAAAACACTTAGGTTTCAAGAGTGATAAGAAGGTGGTTTTGAATGAATGATATTAATAAAAGCCACTTGAAATATTTTTTTTGACTAAGTCAAAATCATTTTAAAAAATGAAATAGCGAAAGTTACGGGAAAATAAAATTCCGACGTGCACAGAAATACACGTGTGTATAAATACTTTAGAAATATACGTATCTATGCACATTCTATATTTGGCAATGAGTATTGTACACGTGTACATATACTTCTAAATTTTTTATTACTATTGTACACGTACATAGATATACGTGTGAAATAATCAAAATTTTATGAACAATAAGATAAATCAATAAAAATACTGAAATACTAAAATTTTCGAAATTTATAATAACATTTGACAAAACGCGTTTAAAAAGGCCACTCGTTATTTTGTTTTGTTGAATATACGTATATACAGATCTTACATCACTCGAAACCTCAGGAACATTAGTTAATTTGAAGCTTTTTCCATTATTATTATTATTATTATTATTTCGTTAATTTTTCAAATTGATAATTTATTCTCTAACGCGAAATTCATTCAAAAACTGTCACCAGTCACTACTCGTTTCGTTCCGTTAAACGTGTCATACACACAACTGGAAATCTTGGAAACATTTGTCTCGCTTAATTTCAGGCTTTCTATTTATATATTCGTCAAGTTGTCAGAAGGAGAAGGTTTTACTCACAGTGAAGTTTCTCGTCCAAGTTTCCGCGCGACGTCACCGAGAGCGCCCTTATGAACTCTTCGAATTCTATCGTGCCGTCCTGAGAACAAAAAAGAAAAAAAAAAAAAAAGAAGGATATTCGCTCGTGGAGATTGCGTTCCCGTCGAAACCAGAAATTTAGTTCAATTTTCAACCGTGGAACAAATTTCGCGATGAATTTATCACGAGGAATAAAATTATCCGGATAATCGATCACTCTTCGAATCACACGGATCGTTTAACCTTTTATGAAGAC
>NW_006263327.1:173830-189829 GCF_000469605.1 Apis dorsata | reverse complement strand
TTTTTTTTTTTTTTTTTTTATCATAAACTCTTTTCAAAATCTAATTTTTTTTTTAAGGGATAAGAAAAAAATTTTCTTTCATGGATATTACGATAGAGATGTACAATCAGTTAAAAAAAGTCAAGGAAAATTTATTTATACTTGAAAAATTTGCGTGTGCAATTTATTTATTTTTTTTTTTTAATGTCTTTGAGGATACGAAATCAATTTTCAGATTTTCATTTTTTCTTTTTTTTTTCATATTTTCCGTGGCAAAATATTTTTTTACAGTAATAGAATTCTAAAATTATTTTTATTTATTTTATAATTTAAATTTAAAAAGAACAAAAATAATACTAATATTTTAAGGATTGATTTCGAAATGATATTCCATTAATAAGAAAATTATTCCATATATATATAAATATTCATAAAATGTATGAAAACTTTTTGTAACTGATTGATACATCTATTTGTGATTTTTATTTCTATTCCATAAATATATTTATTTTTTAATTATTTCTGACTTGGTGTGATGAGAGTCGAATCACTGATCACAAAAATTATAGTAGGTTAAGAAAATTTTTATCGTCAATCGTGATTTATTGCAAAAAAATTTTTAAAAAACATTTTAATCTTCCGAACGAAAACTCAGCGAAAAAAAAGTTCGAGTAGTTTAAAGTGGTACAGAAGCGAAATTAAGAAGACAAGGGGAAAATGCTGCATCATAGATTCTAAATTATACGTGGATGATTTTTTAAACACAAGCGAAACATATTTGGGGGCTGTAAAATAGTTCGAGGGCGGAAAATAGTGAAATAAAAATGGTAAATAAAAAATAATAGAATCGTCTCGTTCTAAAATTGAAAAAGGACATGGAGAGGAGGAATATCTTCGTATCGTATCGGTAGATATTCTTTCGAAATGGTTTTCGCTTAAAGTGACATTTATTCTCGCTTAGAACCGGTGAATGGAAATGTAGGGACCACAAGAAATTTTATATTTTGCATAAATTTTCATAATTCGACTGCTGGTTGAATACAAGATAACGTTTGTAAATACACTCTCGGTAATTTTTTCTTTTCTTTTTTTTTTTTTTGAATTTTTGTCGCAAAGATAATAAATTTTAAAGAAACATTGACTAGGTAGAATCGTGATAAATCCTTTAAAATTATTGTTATTGTTCATAAAGGCAAATAGACCAACCACTTTGTATGTTAATATATTTTTAACAGAAATTCTACACAAAAAAGATTGCAAAGAGAGAGGGTAAAAGATAAGATAGTACAGTACCGTTTAAAAGTTTGGAAGCAATAAGGAATTTCAAATAAAAACATAAAAAGTCGCATTGATAAATTTTTATTCATTACAATCAATGGAAATTGTTGAATAATTAAATAATATATTGAATAATTAATATAAATAGTAGTAATAGAGAGTGTTCCAGTTTCTTCTCGTTCAAACATTCAATCAGTATGTTCTACAGATAAAAGTAGAATATATACGTAAAAAGAATGTATATTATTTCTCTTCTTCTAAATAAAGGCCATATGAGTTCTCTGTTGTGGATAATTACAATTCAATAGTTTCATAAAGGTAGATGACATTTTGAAATGGAAATGTAGATATTTACAGAGTTTATATTGCTTTTCATATTTTTGTTGTAGCCTTTTAATAAAGTAACTAAACGTGACGTGTACGTGACATTTTAATCTTATTTTTACTTGTAGAACACACTGATGAAATAAAACAAGAAAAATCTGCAACGTTTTATATATTGAAACAAAAATTTCTGCTTTATCAAAATGATTTTTTTTTTTTTTAAATTACATTTAAACGAATTTTGGTCATTCTATTTATTAATTTTTCTCTGTCTAAAGTATACTCTGTTAAAGAGCATTTATGATTATTTTTATATTAAATTGTTGCAGATAAAGTGACCAAATTTTCAATACGAAAGTTTAATATTTTTATTTTTATCGAAAATATAATATACAAAAAAATATATAATCGATTATAAAGTTTGATTCAACAAATTCATTTTATTCATTGAAAAAAGTTAAAATTATAACAATTGATTCGATTCGATTTAATTGATCATTATTGATAATTCCTTATAACTATGTTCATCAATCGTGATATTTTTTATACCAATTCTTTTCAAAAGTTCTACGTCAGCAATTTTTTCACAAATGTATGAAATACAGTTCATCAAAACATTGACACAATTTGATTTGTACGACACGATTGATGAAAAAATAAACAAGTCACATGCAACTTCCAAATTTATTTAATCACTTTTGTAACTTTTTTTAACCTTTTTTTAACCTTTTTTTAACATTTTACAAATTTTTGAACTCGATATATCGATTATATTATACGACGAATCAATAATATTAAAAAAAAAAATTACCAGTGTTTCCAAACTTTTGAACGATAGTGTACTTCATTCGCAATTAACATAAACAAACGTAAGTAATAAATGTCGAATCGTTGGAGATAAATTACATTGCATAATACTCACGCTATTTTCATCGAACACTCTGAAAACGAGGGAGGCGAATTTCGATGGATCGCCGTGGGGAAAGAACTGCTTGTAGATCTTTATGAAACCCTGAAATCACGCAACAGGCAACCTTTATCTTCAAACTTTCCCCTTATCTAGCCGCGTATCGATTTTCGTTTAATTAACGTGCCAGGTGAAACGGGGTCATACCTGTTCCGTCAGCAACCCGTCGGGGCAGTCTTTCAGGAATCCTTTGTGCCTAAACAAACAGTCGCCAATGTTATCGAATCTGTTCTTACTCGTTTCGTAACATCCGTTTTCCTTTTTCCAGTTTCAATTTTATATTCTATACAAATGGACGGATCGATTGGCAAAACGTTACTGTAAGGGACAGATGGATTAAAACCGCAGATCCGATAGAACACGTTACGTTGCGTGATGGGGGATGGAGCACTCGAAAATCTCAAAACCTCTCGAAAAACTCGAGTTTTCGAGCTTTCGAAACTTTTTTATTTTTATTTTTATAATTGGAAATTGTTTGGATAAAAAGAAAATAATTTGTGCAAATAATTTATTTAAAATTTATTTTATCATCGTTTAATTAAATAGTGATACTTTAACGTGGTCTCATTTTAATTGGTACGATTTTAAAATAGTTTATAAGAAGGAAAGAAAAAATGAAATAGAAATTTTTATAAATTATAAGAATAATTTATAAAATATTATTGGTTAAAAATAGTAACCAATAGTATTGGTGAATATTATTATTATTGGATGATTTTAAACGATTTTCAAATTAAATTCAAAGAAAATAATAACTTAAAAAAGAGGTTACGTGTTTACGATCCCATATCAAGAAACTTTTGATTTAAATAAATAATAGGATTTTAATTCTTTACAAAATAGATACTTTTTAAAAGAAAAGGAAAAAGTTTCGAGAGCGCGTAAAACCTCAGATTTTTCACGAATTTCTACACACGCTATACAATATTTTTTCATACAAAAAATGTATTTTCAAATGCAAGAATTAATTATCACTTAATTATTATTAAAATATAATTTAATGAAAATCAGAAGCATTTGAGCGTTCAATTTTATTGGGTGGGAACGTTAAGTACTGTATGAATATATGCACATTCTCATAATCCGCTGAACAATCTTAATATGACAGCAGTTCGCGATTATATCTATATCGATGTCGATTCGTCTATCTTTGAAATGAATTGATTCGAGACGTGTGCAGATCGAAAATTCATTTTTAGTGACTCACCATTGTCGAATCTCCTTCTCGGTAACTGAAACAGAAAAGAACGAAAGCAATTTTAATCGAGTGCAAAATGTAACGAGAAGCAACGATTTGCAAAAACGATTTGAGCAAACAGAAGGGAAAAAAATCTAGAAACTATATAGATGGTGAAACGAGAAGAATAATATTGGAGGTATGTTGTATTTGGTGCAATTTCTGTCAAATTTGTGTCTCATCGTGATTGAGTGAATACGAAATTCTGTCAATTTTACAAAAATCACAAACGTTTTTTGTAGAATTTTAAAAAAAGTTAGGTTAGAATTTTTCATTTCGGAGAATTTGTTTTTCTTAGAAAAGGAAAATAAGCGAAATTATTATTAATTTCTAATGTCAGGAAAAAAGGAGAAAATCATGTAAGCTTTAATATGAAATATTTATTCTAAATATTTTTTTTTCTCACTTACGTAATTTTCATTAACACTTAGATAGTCTGATGGCGTGTTTCGATGTGCAATTTTCAATGGTTTGTCTAAAAATTTACGCGAAACGGATTTACAATTATACACGAAACATTAAAAAATAAAAAATAGTTAATTATAATAAATTTTAGTTTTAACACAAAAAAGCAAAATACAATTTACACTTACTATAGATAGAACTTTTTTATCTATAGTAAAAAACATTTATAATTAATGCGATATGTCATTCGATTTACAAGCTAATTAACTTAATTGTAAATATATTAAACTTGTATTAGTAATATAATTACAAAAATCTGATGCTAATGAGAATGAAACGTATAAAACGCGTTTAAAAACCGCGTTCGTTGCAAAGTGAGGTTATGTAAGCACTTTTGCGTAACCATTGAACGTATTATGTATATATTCTCATATATACGTGATTCTGAACCAGTTTCTTTTTTCGCATAAAACTTGTAGAAATGATTTTTATGTGCACTGATATCCTTATCAGCGAAAATATTATCAGGAAAATACGGAAATACACAAATATTCGCGCGAAAGATGGAATCTGTAATAGAGTTATTGCGAAATTTCACGAGGCAAATCGTTTTTTGATTCGAATGTGATCCACGATGTAAAAACATCAGAGAAATTGGACGATCTCGAAAGATCGTTAGAATCATTGATGAATTGAATTTATTCGAGGTAGAAGGAAAAACATATCAAGATATATGTGCATATAGATAGAAAAGAGAATAAATCGAATTCGGATCGTTTTGAGCAAAATAAAAAAAGTGTCAAAGTGGAGAAAAGAATCCGGATGGCTTTTCTTTCTTTTGTAGGCCAAAAAAAAATAATTGCATTCTATATTTGCGGACACAGTCGTCAATATCATTTATAGCAATATTTTTTCCTGGGAAAAAATTATATCGCGTTAAAAGATGGTCGAAAAAAAAAAGAATGAAAATTTGTTCGAATACTTCGGTCGGATTTTACGAGATCGTAAACTCTCTAATATTTTCAAAGACATAACTCTTATAATAGTCAAATAAGCTGCTATTTTGCATTGCATAAAAATTCTTATATCTTTGATAGGTTGAACGATAAATTTTATTTTGAATCAGACGTTGGGAATTAGATATATTAACGTAATATTAAAAATTTGAAAAAATACTTAATATATTATATGTTGAAATGAGAATTGTAACAATTAATTATTTTTATTTCAATCGATAGAACAAATATATTTAATCATCCTTCACGTCAGATGAATTATTTAAAAGAAGATATTGACTTAAATATTTCCTTGCGCGATAAAAATAATTCTTTCGAGTGTTCGCCGCAACAAATCATAAGTTACTTTTATTTATCATGTTTTTATTATTAATATAAATAATTGCTAAGAATTCTTTTATAAAATTGTCCTCTTACAAATCATCTCGCGATTCGCGAGTTGTGAAACACTATACCGCGAGAAAAAACTGATTTAACAAAATAAGAAGAAGAAAAGAAATATGCCATATTTTCAAGCAGAACTCGAGCCATGAAATTCGTCGATTTCTTCGATAACTATTTAAGTTTCCTTTTGACAAATCGCGCATAAGTAATGCTTCTAGTAGGCCGGCCGTTGTGCCTGACTTTTATAACCTTCGATAAATTTGCGCATGGTTTTCGAGCTTGCACGCAGTTACGAGGACAAGGCCGTCCCTCGTTTTCGGCTCGCGTTTCTTTTTCCTCTTTTTCTCTCCTCTCGGTATTCTGTAATAATTGCATCGCAATTACGTTTCGAATCCAGTACATGCAATTCTATTCCATCGTCCCTTCTTTGCAATTTGTTCAATGTGGCTGATGAAATACTCGTTCATTTTTATCTCGATGTTCTTGCTTGCGTTCTTTTATCAGATTGCGTATGTACTCAAAATTTACAGTCTTTTTTTAATTTTGTTGTTAATTAATAAAATTTTAGAAAATTAAAATTAAAATCTACTAATCAGTTCTTCTTTTAAAATCGGGTCTTTTAAATCATCACTCAAAGTTCTCTGAGGTGTGAATCGTTATATTGAAATACTTACGAATAAAAAGTACGAATTATCGTAGATTTTTATAAATCATCAAAAAAACTTTTGGTAAATTTAAGCAACCTAGATCGCTGACAGCGTATTAAAAATAAATGATTAATAAGTAAACAAATGATTGCTGATAGAGCTTAATAAGAGAATTTTTTGAAAAGAAAAATAGTGCAAAAATTATTTGCAGTTCACCTGCAAAACTAATTTAATTGTTTTCTTAAATTCTCGAATTTTGTCGATTATTTGTGATTCCAAAACTTTCGATCGGTAAATAGTAGATATGCGTAGATAACGACATTATGTATGTAACACGTTATTAAGCAATTTCTTTAAAAGCGATGAAAATGTGATGAAAAATACGATACGATAATAAATCACATACACTTATAAATCTAAGCGTATGATTAAAATACGTATTCTTTTTGTCGATAATATCTCGATGTATATTTCTATCAAGATATTTCCCGCTATTTTACAAAGCCAATATTTTCTATATACTTTTAACGATCTTGCAAAAGAAAAAAAAAGTTGAGTGTCATTTACCGCAAATAAGCGAATCAAATAAACGGCTCGGGATGAAATTACCTCTCGTCGTAAAATGAATTTATTTCGCGGTTGAACGAAATACGACGAGCGAGAGATAAAAATATTTCAGCGCACATATGCACATTTTTCATTCGATTCACAATATTGAAAACAACATTGTTTCGATTATCGGTTAAAATGATTCTCGAATTATTATCAGATTCATTGTTCTATAGTATCCGATCTTGTGTAGTTTACACGAAAAATCGATGTGATTTGAAATTTGTATAAATAGGAAACAATCGAAAACCTGTTGATTTTCGATGCGTGAAACGTAGTGGAATCTATCCGTAGTGGAAATCGATATAGAAGAATAGACAAGGACAAGGTTAGAAATGTCTTGCGTCTCACTCGATTCGAGTAAAAGATAGATATTCGCGTTATGGGATAAAACTCGAACTCATTTTCTTGTTTGGAACGTTACTTTTCTTTCGAATCTTGGAAAGTGAGCTGTAACTGTAGAATAAAGTGCCAGCACCAGCGATAAAGATTCCGCGAAAATTATGTAACTAGAAAGTTACTAGAAAGGGAGCAAGTTATTCTGCTCCAATAGAATCGTTCCATGTTTCTGATTGGTTGAATTATTTATTACAAGAACGTTGTATCACGGTTATGCAGCAAGGAATAATAAGGATAGGAATTGAATGCGTAATAGTCGAAACATATTATTCAATAAAAGGATTAATGATCGGAAAATAAGTTTATGGAACTTATTAGTTCTTATTAGTAGAACTTATTAATAGAAGTTTATAGTATTTGTGAAAAATGAAAGGAGATCAATTTCGAAATTCATTCGCAATGGATAAGGTTTGAAAAGAGCGTAATCAGAGATTGCCATAGGACACCCGTTTCTCGATACGTTGGGAATTCTATCGATTTTCTGACAGCAACGAGCTGACACTGACCGATTAGAACTCGACTTCCAATTCCGGATCAATCGGAAATTTTATTTTCGAAATCCTATTTTATTTTTCGAAAATGACATTTTGATTTTAGGTTTATAGAGCATAGCTTGGACTCGAGTAAAATATTTTAAGGATATATTTCATCTTCGCATTCGAATTCGAATCGTGAAATATAGGGGCATGGTAAATTTTGAAATTTTATTTCTAAAATATTTTATTTTCGATTAAAACGATTTCTTCTAATCCAAGATAAATCGAACTTTTATCTTCGAAATGCCTCGTTTTTTTCATTCAGATTTATAGAGTTTGATTACTTCGAAATGTTTTAAGAGTTTTAAAAAGTTTTAAGAGAATAGATGTATTATATAAAGGAACCAGAATCATAAAGTATTCCATATATTTCATTTCCAGTCCATTTTTCGAATTTTGCAATATTTATTTATACTTGCAGTTGAATAATAATACAAATATTGACAGCTTCTTATCATTTTTCATTAATAACAAGCCTACCAAAAAATTCGAAGAATAGAATATATTTAATTCTTTTCTTCCTTTATTCGATACATTTCATGATTATAGAAATCGAATTAATAAATAATCGAATGGCGAGTAGCAATCGATGTACGCATAGCGTGTTTCTTAATTAATTAACTCGCGTGCGAAGTTTGACGAATCACGAATTACGTGGAAAACGAGATGCGAGGCGAGGCTCGAAATGCTTTCAAAACACGTAAAACCGCCAAAGGCTCTAGTTGAACGTCGTTCAGCGTTTTAATAACGTTTAACGCGTAATGAAGAGAAAGTGAATTATACGCGGCATGAATCATATTGCGACATAATGGAAGTGTAATTAGACACGATCGAAGAAGAAATAACTCGAAGTTCAAGACAAAATTTGATAAAAAGAACGATACGTTGAGATTACGAATTACTTACGTAAAAGTTCGAGTTGAAAAACTCTTACGAATTACATTCCCAAGAAATGTATATATATATATACATTTGCAAGTGGAGAAAGTTACTTAAAAAAGGAAAAAAGAATTATCCTTGAACCTCCAACGTAATATAATTTCAACTTTCAAGAGAGATTTCAATTCAAGGATAAACTTACCACCGATCATCAATAATTATTAACTACTTCTAAGTACTTACTCTTCCCTTCAACTTCGAATAAAGTTGATACAACAACGTCTCGACCGATAATTTTTCCCTCAACTTTTCTTCTCTTTCAAAGATCCTTAAGAAACGAGAGGAACGAAGAGAGATCTCTAATGTGATTCGCGAAATCGAGAAAATGGGAACACGGGCGAGTAACGTTGCGTTAAATAAAGAGGAGATCATCCTCGTGGAAACGACGAGGAAAGGTGTATATCCTCTATAGACAAGTGTCAGCGGGAGGGAAATAAAGCGTGGAAGGCAAGCGAGGGGACGATATTACGAGGGGTTAACGATAATTTCAGCCACGTGGCTGCCACTTTATTGTTCGATACACGATGCCAGCGACGTCGTTGCAACTATACGAATAATTTATTACCACCACGTATACGCGAGGTAGCGTGTCGATCAACTTGGTAACGTATGATGTAGCTTCCGTATATTCGACTTTATCCATTCAACGTTTTTTTTACAACTATTTGGTGCGTGTATGCTTTTTCAATTATTCGAATATTGGGGAATTAAGATAAGATCTTTATGATTGGACGAGAATGTTTGGCTTTACGAGAGTGCCAGAATTTCCAGTATATTACGTAATCTCCCTTGTGCCAAAAGTAGAAGAGAGGATTGTCTGTTTGAGTAGGGATGTGGAACGAATTTTTTTTTCTCTTTCATTCTTCAAATTAAATTTGTTTTTTTTTTACGCTTTCTTCTCAAAGTTGAATTAATTAGATATTATTTGACGGGGTTGAAACGATATTTGCAATAACATCTTAGAATTATTTTCGTGGAAATGAGAAGTATTATAAATATTGGTATCTCGAAAATGATTTTTTAATAATATATTTCACGTTTAAAATATAAATTATGTGCGTATAATAATTATCCAAAATTCCTTAATATTTAATTCGAGGAATGAAAAAATATATTTCCAAAATTCGTATAGATCGATTGAAATTCGATCAATAGATTCGGATAACAGTAGCTCGCCTAAAATAATAAAGCATCGATAAACTTTTATTCCTATATATGAAGTTTATACGAGCTAAATTCTACTATATTTGAGAAAATAGAAAAAAAAAAAAATATTCGTGATCGTAAGCATTAGAGAGGACAAAAAAGAAAAAAAAAAACATTGATACGAAAGAAAAATAAAAATAGAAAATCGTTTGGCACGATAGTGTGAAAAAGGGAAATAAATGGGCGAGGAGAGCTACTAATTAAAGCTTCTTGGCCTCGAACCAATTACCAGGGTGATTTCATTGTGAGATACGCGATGTATTGGTTTGGATCGGGACAGAAACCGCGAAGTTGTGCGGTTAACGCGAAACTTTCTTCAACCCTGGGAAAACCTGTCTGTTTAAGGCGTGGCGACGTGAAACGACCAAAATTGCTAATTAAACGAATCGTTTGTAAATTACAAGTACTTTTGATATATTTTAGAAATACACTCGAGCGTAAGTACTTCCAAAAATTGCTCTAAATATGTTGCAATTAAATAAAACTCTCGAAAGGCGATCACGCATAATAATATTCCGCGATTAATGTATTAGAGCTTTGAGGATTTTCTTTTCAAAAAAAAAAAAAAAAAGAAAAAGCAAAAATTTCAATAAATTTTGAAGAAATATCTGATCCAGAGATTAGGTTCGTAAATATCTCTTTGCGATTTATCGATCGGCAATTTCCGGAAATCATCGGATGACGCGACGAGTTACGACAATTTCCGAAGATCGTACGACGGCGGCCGAAGTCGAAGCAAGATACAAGATTATCGGACCAATCAGAGACCGAATGCGTCTAGTAACATTTTGATCGAGAGGAAAACGATCGACTCGACGAATGAATTATTATTTTGGTTATTTGATATAAATATACGAGTATTTTCTTCAGAGATTGATTTTTAATAATAAGAAAATAATCTTATTTATATTAAGAAATAAAAAAAAATTCTTAAAATATCTCTTCTTCGATATATCGTATAATACGATTTCAGTCGATTGTGTTCGGTTGAGCATTATCTACCTACCATTATCTAAATGGATGAAGAAATTCAGTCATAATATTGTGAAACTTTAGCAAACTATTTCCCTTTTAAGCAAATATTTGACGTTGTAGATTCCACAAACAACATGCGTGAAATTGCACAAACTCCGTAAGATACTAGAAAATGATCATGTTTGCTCGCCGTTTCTCCGAGCCAACTGTTTTTCAGATTTCGTACTGTTTGTTCATTCGACGAAATTTATTGAGAAAATTTTCTACAGGCTGATATAACTCATCGTTAAATCCAAAATCTGTATAAACACTATAAATAAAACGTCCATATTTTCAGAACAAAAGAATTAATTCTTAATTCATCAGGCAAATTGTATTTGCAAAATTGATTCCAAACAATTTATTTATTAACACTAATATTTTATATTATTATAATTGGACTTTTTATACATTTATAGAAAATTTAAATATAGTAAATGCAACATGATAAATGCAAAAAAAGTACATATCATAATTATATATTCTACAATTTGTAGTATTTTAATAAAAATAAAACTTGCATGGATTTTAGGAAAAAATCTCACGTGTATAATAATAACAATAAATTCCTTTATATTATAAACGAAAACAAGATGATATTGATCAATACAAATTTGTCTGATGAAACATAGATAAAAAAGAGATTCGAGACTCTTTCTTTCACAATCATTTCTTTCGATCACTTTCAAACCTTTTTGCTTTCCCGTGCAAAACGTCTTTTATCCAATCTCAGAATCCCTTTAAAAAACGAGTGTCGCCGGATTTGCAATAGAAACACAAGGAAACACATCTCTCTTTAAAAAAAACAGCAGAGAGAGAGAAAGAAAGAACCCTCCTCCTCCCCGTTTCTCGCGACTACCGGACTCGCTGTACTCGACTCGCTCCATTGGTCTCGTTATTTTCATTCGGCGTTAGTATTCAAGGCGGTGCACGGGTATCTCGTCTTTTGTTCCGGTAATAAAGCTGGAAATCTCTCGTTTCGCGGGGCAAAGGCTGTGCGACAGCAGCCAGCCTCTTCCCCCTAATCCCTTCGTTCCAAGGGGGCGAGGAAAGAAGAAAATCTGGAAGGGGACTTGTAAAGAGTCTAAAAGTGCCCAAAGGTGGGGGGATCACAATCGTTTCGGGGGATATTCACCGATATCGCCATTAAATGTCTCTTTGTCGCTGTAACAGTCGAATAATTTCCACGGAAACAAAAAATTATCTGATGTGTTATCCGAACGGATGGACGTCTTTAGCGACTTGTCTCGATGACGAGGGAAATCTTATTCGACGGAATAAGTCAAAAATTGTACGAAATTTATAAAGTAAATAAGATGTATATAACGAATGAAGAGAATAAAATGATGAGGTATTATTTTTATACAAGTATTGATATTATTTAAGTGGATATATTAGATTAGATTATTGAAGTTTTTTTTAGAAATGAATCTTTCGAAGAAGCTAGGTAATAAAATAAATATTTTGCTCGTAAAAGTTTTTCAGATAATTATTATTATTATTATTCTATCTTTCGACAAACGCTTGATGTTTGATCATTTACGAGTTAATCCAAGTGTTAACAACGAGGATGAATAAACACGAGGCAAAATTTGATCGAATCACTTTTGATCGTCGTTTATTGAATTGCAATTTATTCCAAGTATACTTCTAATAAATGAATTGCGCGTTTTCGATGTTTTAATTAAAGTAACTTTCGAAAATTGTATTGGCGTTAAAGGTTGACCGGAAAGCTTGGCTTTGTGTCATGATTGAAATGGGAAAAGTTTCAAAGATCTTGCTTCGAAAAGCGTTAACGATTCTGTGCAACTTTCGTCCTAACTGTCCAAACGAGTTGGATGATACGTTGGATTTTTCTTTCTTGAGAAACGCAATTTCATTTATCTCGTAACTTTCATTAATTTATTTTTTTTCTTAAACTTAAAAAAAAAAAAGAAAAAGGTTCGTTTGATTGGAATAAATCAATAACGTAGACGTATAAAAAGAAAATTTCTTTTTTTTTTTTTTTTATAAAATATCTATTTTAAATTGTAAATTTTTTTTCCATATTTTAAACAATCTGAATATAAAACAGTCCACTGTCATTTATCAAAGGAGTTCGTGAATTACTATGTGCATTCCAAACACATATATAGAAAATTTAGAATGATTAACATTAATTGGAGATTAATATTCAGATATTGGTCTGTTTAAACATAATTTTTTAAAATTCTATTATATTACAATTATATTAAAACGTCAATCGAGGCTTGCTTATCATCAAACCATGAACAATATTTAAATTTTCTAAATGTTATTAAACGAAGAAAGATGAGAAAATGAAACGAGACTTTATCTCCGTTTCTCTTCATCTATCATACAATTAAATTACCATATAATATTGACGTTTTGATGTATTAATCTTTCCTTTCTCCCTCTTCCTACAAAACTACAACATTTACGGCATTCAACCAATCGCAGAATTTACAACTTCAACCAAAATTAAATCAATTACGATTTTGATTATAGATAGATTCGAAAAAAAATATTTATCCTCATAAATATATCTTTTGAAAGATCATCTCTTCTGAAAACAATTACCAATTACGTATCGTGTACGCGTATGCAACAAAACGATAGCGGAAACTAATTCGATAGAATCGAGGGAACGGCTGCAGAGAGGAATAAAGCGGCGAGAATCCATCAATCGATGCGTAACGAAACGTTGGAGTAAATGCGGTGAATTCCTCTCTGAATTCGAAATTCTCTTCGAATCTTGTTGTGATTCTTTATCGCTCGAAACTTTCGAGATGTATTTATGGTCGATTCGTGAAATGTTGCGCGTGACGAATTTCGAAAGGAAGAAGATTTAAAATGTTTGCTGCGATCGAGTTTTTTCCTCTTCGTATTTTAACGAGGACAATTTAACCGGCGGATGCGAGGAATTCGGGATGGCCAGTGCGCAAAATATGGTTACAGGAACGACAAAAGTTAGCCTGGAGTAAGGGGAAAAGTTGGGGATACGTATTTGGAACGAAGCTTTAATGAAGATGAATCGGTCGTTGAAAGGTTTTTTTTTTTTTTTTATATCAAGTTATTCCAGAATGAATGAAAGAAACGAATAGGTTATATTCCTATTCGTGATAATTGCAAATTTCGAATTATCATTATGGATAGAGAGTTTTGCTATATCGAAAATTTAATTATATATATATATATATATATATATAAACGTGTAATTGATATAATAATTTTTGTGTAATAACTCGTTGAGGTGTTTGAAATTATCTTTATTCAGACGTATATATTCTTCACGGATCTTTCTCTACTTAGAAATTAACTTCTTCGAACGACCCATAACCTGGCTCGACGTTTGTTTAAAAATGCTTGTTCAAGAAAATAACCTCGAACAAATTGTCGTTATTAAATAAATGTATATCCTCGAGTGAATTTTCAAAATAATGCTTGAATATATTTTTGAAATATTAAAAAAAAAAAAAAGAAATTGAATGTCACAATAGGAAAAAAATATGTAATGAGTAAAAAAAAAAAAAAAATTTAACGCCAATCCCCCTTAACTTGTATATCTTTATTGCAATAACCGTGTTCAATGGCACAAATCGAATTATCGAGTATACTCGATAATTCGATTTGTGCCATTGAACACGGTTTTTGCAATAAAGATATACAAGTTAAGGGGGATTGGCGCTACATTTTTTTTTTTTTTTTTTATATTTTTTTTTCTTTTTAATTTAACCAAAGAAAAAAAAAATTAAAAAAGTAAAAAAAAAAAAAAAATTTCCAAAAAAAAAAAAAAATTTTAAAGGAAAAAAAAAAAAAAAAAATTTAACGCCAATCCCCATTAACTTGTATATCTTTATTGCAATAACCGTGTTCAATGGCACAAATCGAATTATCGAGTATACTCGATAAACCGGTAACGTCATAGTTTCGTTACGCGATATTTATAATCATTGGTTTGAAAAAGCAATTTCGACTAATTTCGTGGTCGATATCTTCCCAATTATACGTTCACGGTAAAATATTATTGTTTGAAATTAATTGCGCGCGTTATCATACGTTGTTGTGAGTAATTCCAGACAGAGATTGTAATTCGACAATTAGAACTAAACTAAGCGACATAGATTGTGCTACGTGTTATTAGATGGAACGGTAGAGATTAAATATAAATTATAAATCGAAGTTTAATTCCATTGTTTAAGCTTAATTTCTTTTTAGACACTTGAAAATTGTTGATACTCTTTGATTTTTTTTTTTTATATCTACATTTCCTTAATTCGAATTTTTCATCAGATCGTGTGATTTCTTTTAATGTATTTTTTTTTTTTTTTTTTTTTGAAAACGCTAGTAGCGATTTTATATTTAATTTACAAGAGAAAATGTAGATAATGTTTTATCATTTATAAAATATCATCGAAGTATTCAGTTAGCTTCAAATTTTAAATTTTACACGCGAATATTATTTAATGGGACATTTAATTAATGAATTTTGAATGGGTTTACACGTTTGTAAAATTCATATACAATAACCTATATATGTATATACTTGTGTCAGTAAGTATCCGTATAATTTACGATCGAAATATACATTTCTGATTAAAAATTTGGAATTACTAACATAAAATGTTTCATAAAATTTAACCATAATATTCTCAAATATGTTATAAATAAATTGTAGCGAATATAATTAAAATCGTATGTCTCAAGTAATTACAAAGAATAGAAAATTTATCAAAATCCCTATTTTGAATATTAGTTTGAAAAATTTTAAAACCTCACTTTTTAGATTTTCGTTATTTCAAAAACCTGTATGACTAAATGAAATTATTAACAACGTTTCTAAAGTTGCCACAACAATATTCTACATTTTTCGTTCGTATAATTGAACACGATCTTTTTACCTGTGGTATAATTGACCCAATATGTAGCTTGATTCCAAAATGAAATCATAATATATAACGTCGATGCATAAACTGAATTAAATTTTCAAAAGCAACTCTTTTCGACCTCTTTCAAAGTTTCAGGTAAACGAAATCGCTTTAACGACCGGTGTTCACAT
>NW_006263327.1:169551-173370 GCF_000469605.1 Apis dorsata | reverse complement strand
AAAAAAAAAAAAAAAATTTTTTCATTAATCTCGAACCGAAGGAGACCCAAGAAATGGAAGAGATAATTTTTTTTTAATCTACTTCAAAAAGATATTTGAAACAATATCTTCTCGAGAAAAAAAATTCGTCTTAGAGGGAAAAATGGTTCTGAAAAGTTAACTCGATAACCGAGCAAAGTAAATTAGATGTATCTTTTTAGAGGTGCAAACGATATTACGGAACCGTTGTTTATCAACAGTCGATACGTGGAAATAGTAACTGTCACTCATTATCGTGATATAAAGCGTTTCGGTGAATACCGTTTTCATTTATAGCATCGACGTGTCATTGATGATTGAATTATCTCTATTTTACGCGATGCACGTGGGGAAATGGATGGAATGCCAGGGAATTCGTTGTAACGTGAAATTCTTTCGCAATCCTTGTTTTTTTTCACGGATGATTTATTATCACCGTATCGATGCTGACTCATTTAATCTCTCATTTGATCTCCATTTATTGCTCATTCGAATGATGCGATAATTTTTTCTTTTTTTTTTTCTTTTGGCTGATTCTGTAATTTCGCTGATAATCGAGTTTTACATCGTTCAATTTTCACTTTGTTCTATTATTTGTAGTCTGGAAAGATGGACTTATTATATCATAATAATTATTATTTATTAGTAACTATTTATATATAAAATAGGGAAAATTAAAAAGATTAAATCGTTTCCTCGTCGCTACTTTTGAATTAGTTAGGATTATATATAGCGTGATTATATTAAAATAAATTTTAAAAATTATCGTCCAAATATAATAATAGGTAAATTGAGAAACAGGATTTGAAAAAGGATTAATTATTTTAAGTATCAATTAAGTATCTATAATATCCTTCGTCTCAATCAAGCAGAGAAATAAAATTTTATTTTATACTTCAATATATCACAGAATACAGATATAGAACATTTGTTTTTGTTTCGATTATTCATTTCATATCTTTATATATGGTCATTGACTTAACCTTTGGGTTTATACTTATTTCATCGACCTTCGTTCTCATTTTCACTTTTTACCAATTACAATTACAATTACATGAGTAGATTGCCGCACGCCACCGGAAGACCACGGAAACGTGGTCACGAAACTCACCACGATCTTGATTAAATTCAATTCAATTTCGAAGCTACTATATTGCTTTCTTTAATTAAGTTGTACTTTCCTTTTAAGGAATCGAGAAATAGGTACATAAAGATAAAATTATATCGATGGACAATTTTAATTATAATGTTGTAACCAATGCTTATTATTTTAGAATCTTGTTTGATAGAATTTAAATTCAATCTCTATCCAATCGTTTTTATGCATCAATTTTATTGCTTGTTTCGATGACGTTACTTCGACTATTTGTTCAAGCCTGGTGACTCGCGAGCAACACATATCCAACACTACCGCTTCGACATTTCTCCTTGTTCTCTGATTGGCTAATATTTTTAAATAACTCGTTGATAAAACCTAAACGAAAATTTTTGCAAAGGAAAAACTTGCTTGAAATCTCAAAAATCATCAATTAAACCTCGTTAATAGTTCGAATTTTATATATTCTTGCTATCCATGATAATCTCAGAGTGAAAATGTAACACTTTCGATGAATATTGATTTTTATCAAGTGCGAAAAACTTGATGTTGTGAAAAATGCAACGAAATCCAAAATGGCTGTACATATCGACACCAGAGATATGCTTACATTCAACACCTTTTACATTTCTTCATGACCGTACGTGTCAACCTCCATAAAATAAGAAATCTTCATAAAGCACACGTTGCATCATTTCTCCCGAATCTATTAATAAATATTCGTTGAATGTGAACATAAGATAAACTTCCAAACGAATCTTGAAATCGATTCCCCCTCGTTCATCCTCTCTTTCCCTTCGATTGAATTCGACCCTCATTAGTACCACTGTATACCCTGTAGACTTTATTATAACAGTTGGATACGCACCATTAGACCGAGCACTCGTTATTAAATCACGAGTATTTTTAAAGCTTGTCGTAACTGAATTCTGATTTTCCAGGTATCGGCGCACGAGAACCATCTTCGATCTTGTGCGCGATGGCCGCGTTGATGGTTGACGATAAAGACGTTGGAAGGAAGATTAAATTGCCACGCTTCCTCGGAATCATAGCCAATTAATCGAACGAGGATGGGTAAATATATAACTCTCCACTATTTATTTTTCAATACATTTTCGTATTATTTTATTTCTTTGCGTTACGTCGTGAATTTTTCACGTTCCAATTTTCGTAATCCGATTACAAGGAAGAGAGTAGAATGTTTTTGTAAAATAAATACTGAATTGGAAAAAGCTGAAATTTGCATGGTGTTAAAAAGATCTTGGAAGATTTCTTTTCTTCCCCACGGCTGTTCCCTTTGAATCAACGTTTCTTATCTGAATACTTCTCTCTTCTTTTCTCATTTTCACATTTCACGGCACTTTAATAATAGCAGCTATATATTCTTTCACACGTAGGAATGTTCCTTTAATGATGGCGAAAATATAATTGCCAAATGTTATTTCCCATTATTTTCCACACAATCCGTAATAATAAGATACTTCTCACTATCCAATTATTCCAATGTAACATAACATCGAGTACAATGTTAAATCAATATAACATATTACAAAAACACATATTAATATCAAAAAATGTTAGATTGAATTGAAATTGTTACAGCAACGTTTCACCATACAAAAGCATATGTACAAATATTTTATCTTCTCGATTTAAATGCATCAAAAGATCAAACGCATCAAAGAAAAGTAAAGTTCGAAAGGAAAGTAAAAAAGGAAAAAAGTTTTCGTCGAAACTAAAGTAACGATAATAATAATAATCCTTGATATCGTATCTGAATGAATATTAATTGACACGAGGGAAAAACACGAATTTTCGTCGCTCTCCGTTGAAAAGCGCGTACACGTGGGACTGAATAACCGAGATTTGAGTTTCTAGTTTGAAGAGGGTGAAAGATAATCCGGTGGATTATTCGAGTTCAAAGGAGATAGACTTTCGGTTAAGGGAGAATTAACATGGCCCGATGCTAGTTTCCATAACCGTAATGGAGAAGCTCCGAGATTTCGCGCTCGAACAGGAAACCGGATGCGCTCGCCCACGCGTCACACTCATCTTTGTACTCGGAGCGAATTTATATGAACCGGTTGACTCGCCACCGTAACGCGATTACCCACGAGTTATGTTACCCCTTGTCAACTCCTGCGAATAGGATTTCGTGAGAGGCGAGTGGATTATTTATTTCTTCCAATTTTTGTAAAATTTAAAAATGTTTGGGAAGAAATAAGGAAATTGGAATGAAAATATTCAAGGATTACAAAGATTGTGTTACATATTGTTTTTATAAATATATTGGATGGATAATTCTTTGATATTCTTCCAATTTTTATAAAATTTAAAAAAAAGTTTGGAACAAACAAGAAAATTGGAATGAAAATATTCAAGAATTACAAGGATTGTGTTACATATTGTTTCTATAATAATATATATATATTGGATGGATAATTCTTTGATATTCTTCCAATTTTTATAAAATTTAAAAAAGTTTGGAAGAAATAAGGAATTGGAATGAAAATATTCAAGGATTACAAGGATTGTGTTATATATTGTTTCTATAAATATATTGGATGGATAATTCTTTGATATTCTTCCAATTTTTATAAAATTTAAAAAAGTTTGGAAGAAATAAGGAATTGGAATGAAAATATTCAAGGATTACAAGGATTGTGTTATATATTGTTTCTATAAATATATTGGATGGCTAATTG
>NW_006263327.1:157175-169361 GCF_000469605.1 Apis dorsata | reverse complement strand
TTTGATATTCTTGTAAAATTTAAAAAAAGTTTGGAAGAAATAAGGAATTGGAATGAAAATATTTAAGGATTACAAGGATTGTGTTATATATTGTTTCTATAAATATATTGGATGGATAATTTTTTGATATTCTTCCAATTTTTGTAAAAAAAGTTTGGGAAGAAACAAGGAAATTGGAATGAAAATATTCAAGGATTACAATGCTTATGGATTATTACAAATTCAATATTATCTGTTGTTTCTATAAATATGTAACAGTTGTATCGATATCACTCGGTAATAATGTTTTATCTGTAGAGATAGAAATACATTATTATGGATGGATATTAAATGATAGTATCAGCCACCGTTCTTTACATAAAGAATTAATAAATGACAATCATATCAGATATTCTATAGCAGATATATATAGCAATTTCTAAGATAAATGACTACTAATATATTTTAAAATTGAAGGGATAGCTTTTCTGTAATTTCATCAAAATTATTTAGTATCAAATCAGGCGTATTTACGTTTTTTTCTGTTCTATTTTCATTTCTGTTTATTTATACAAATAGAATATTTAGATTAATAGATAGCTTAATAGTTAATCACCTGATCCAAAAATCGACATTATTTCTGATGAAAAGATATTTATGAATATCGTTAAAATTATATATATATGATAAAAAATATTTTCAGTGATAATTATAGATGTATAAAAATAGTACCATGTTTTGGCGAATCATTCACAAAATTTCTGAGGATTTGATACAGTTCATAGTTCAGATTTACGTGAGATTGCATCGTGCAATACTAGGAAAAGGCGGGGAATTCTCTTTGTCTCGAGAGATTTCTTGTCAGGCGCAAAACAAATGATTTATACGACTATTAACTCCTATACCTTCTCCTATATTCATATTTTGTTTGATTTTGTATCATTTCTTGATGCAGATTGTAGTTGTATTTTGATTTATCATAAATAATGCTACGATTTGGAACGTTTCTGCGAAGAAATGGTTTGAGATTTCTTTTTTCTGGCCAGAAACACCTTCATATTAATTTAAGAATAGTTCTTGTTCCGTTTGCAATTCTCAACTGTTTCCTCTTTTCATTTGGTAAATTCCCTTTTGTCTTTCGACTACTTTAATTATGTAAAGTAAAATTGCTCTGAAAAGAAAAGGCAGACGAAGAGGAGTTAATTCTTTTTTTATTATAAGCTTCACGGAATATGGTAACAACAAAATCATTCATGAAATATTATTACAAAAATAAAAGTGAGAGTAAAAACTTTTAAAATACAGACCATATTTATCAGAAAAATTTCCATGAATGAAAAAAAATTTCTTTCAAACGTAAAAATTATTTCAGAAAATTTCAAGAGTCTGTAACACACTTCGTGAGAACATAAATGATTAAAAAATAACAATATACAGGGCATATTTATATATCTTGAACAATGAAAATTCTTTAGTTTAAAATTTTAAAATTGACTTTTGCCAGCTAAATTGAACCACCATGCTTAATCCTTCCTCCATCTCTTCCAAGAACCGATCTCATATTTCGCTTCGCTTTTGAAATTTTATTCACTCGAGGGGGCTCCGAGAACCGATATTAATCCCTTTCCCTCCCTAACTTTTTCATTAACTCTTTAAAATCGATTCTATATTCGAGATATAATATAAATCCCTTAAGTATTCATAATTCATTTCGTTAATTTAATTTTCATCCCTCCTTATATTATAATAATAAACGAGTACATCGCGCGTGTAAATCCTTTTCGCGTCAATTGCAATACGTTTCCTGTCATCGATCCCCGAAGAAATAGAATTCCATCCCCGTCCAATATCTTTCCAAATCTCCTAAATGAAAAGGGATAATTTTCCCCGTTCCAGGCGAATTTATTCGCTCGATATTTCAGCGAATATTCCAGGAAGGGAGAGGAATTAAAGCGAGATTTGCTTGGATGGTCGAATCGAAAGATCGTTATCGAGAGGGGAAGGAAATAAGGAGGACTTAGACGGATAGAGAGAGAGAGCATTTGATAATCGAAAACGTCGAAAATTCGATTGCTCGAGTCAATCAGAGCCTATTAACCGTGGATAGAGCGTGGATTAATCGGATGACGCGAGTATCCCAAACCATGTTTCGCCAATTCGTTTCATCTCACGAGCCTTCTCGTCCCAGGGATATTTCATTCGATAATTACCATCTTCCCTCGATGTGTCAGCGAGGGTGAAAAATATATTTCGCGTGTGAAGGGCTCGATTAACGGTGTTATATGTCGTTTGTAAATATTGTAAAAATAATTTCTGTATAAAATAATATATATAAGATACGCTGCTTAATTTAGTGAAACAACTTGAGACGTAAATTTTAAAGAGGAGAGAGAATACAAGATACGAATTTTATTAATCGTTATTTAATTTTTCGTAAATTTATATAAAAAATTTCCTCAAAATTTTCTCAAAATTTCTCTTTTAATCTTTTTTAACTTTTCAAAAAAAGAAAACTCGAGTTTGCTTTTAAATGGAATATTAAAATCAATATTTTTTTTTTTTTTTTTTCTTTCATTAAATTAGCTCACGTTTGAATTTCGTTCGTGAATCAACATACTACTCATCCCTGGTTGTGCGCTTAGGGGAGGGAGATTGGAAACTTGAATTTCCGGCCGGCTCTCCGATACGCAAAGCAAACTTTGGTTTCGAACGACAACGCGGCCATTATCCATCGTTTTCGATCCGTTTTCGATGATAATTTATACACGTTGAAATATCGAGGGTACACAGAGCATCCTCGCAGAAATATCGCCGATTTTCCACGCGGTTATCTTCGTTTACTATTGCTGTTTCGTGACTCTCGAGAATTTGGGTCGGGATTCGAGGCGAATTCGCGAAGGAAAAGTTGTAACGAATCGATATTAAATGCGTTGCATGTTACGATTTATTCTATAAACAAAGATAATATATATATAGAGAGAGAGAACGAGCAAATTCATAATCTTAAATTTAATATAAACCAAATATTTTATTGTATTATTAAATACAATAAAGAATATAGAAAAGTAATAAAAGTGTTTAAAAAAAGCTTGTAATCGTCAAATTTATGATACAAATTTTGTGACAAATTTAAATTATTAAAATATAACAAACAATTAAAAAAGAAGACTTTGACGTAAAATTACGCATGCTTCTTTATCGTAATTTTTGAATCTAGAATAAATTTAAACTTTTTTTAAGTAAGAGTTTTTTAACTGCATGAAATTTTTGGAAAAGTTTCATTAATAAATATTTAAATTCAAATTCATATAAAAAATATATCCATCTAATACACGTAGAAAAATTACTACTCTGGGGAATATTTTTAATACTTTTCTGATCTTGAAAGAATTTCGAGAAGGAACAAACAGATACTCTACTTATCAAGACATTTGAATTAATACACTGTAAACGCCTGTATTCTTCTCTCAAGAAGCTTTTCATGATGCATCATTGAAATCGATCTCTCCTCGATCGTTGCACGCGCCGGTGCAAAAGTAAAAAGGATCGGACGTTTAATAGGCCGCCGGTTAAGCGAGGAGTAACCGCGATTCCACGGTTGTGCGCGTCGCCGTCGATCCCTTTCGCGAGATTTCGAGATTTGGCTCGGTGCAGGAAATAGAGCGGAAGCGTTTTTTAAAGAGAGAAGAGGGATCGTATCGAAAATATTCGACTGGAACTGGGGAAAGTGTCAAGGTTTGGCGCGGGGGCTCGTGGGAAATAAAGGCCAACTTTCTCGAGACTCGGCTACGAATTTTGACGTAACATCTTTTTCTTTTGTTCTACGCACCACGATGTTCGATTTTGAAATATCTTGCTCATAATAATACCTTTCGACGATTCGATGTCGAAACTGTTATAAACATTGTGCCGGATGTCGTAGGCAATTTTGCTTATACGAATTGATGCCAATCTTTTTCTATTCGTGAACTCGAAGGAGATTCGCATTTAAAGATGTTTAAAAATGAAAAAATAAAATAATAGTTTGAAATATTTCGATCTTAGGCAAAGAGTTTCTCGTTGGACGCGTGTAATTTTTATTTTCTTCTAAAAAAAACGAGATCGAGGAAATATGTGTTCTAGGAAAATCATCCAGCCAATTTATAATACATGTTATATGTATTTCACCATATTTGATTAGAAAACTAATTATATTCATAATTGTATCGAGTCGTTATTTTTTAGCGATATATAATAATTGAAAGAAATAAATTAAATAAGATATTTAATTTTCAAAGTTATGTATAATGCTCGTAGTTTAAAAGAAATGGCATTATTTAGTGTTATTATATTTTATTTGATTTTTAACGACACGTCATGAAATCGATAAAGTGTCGCGCGATACGATACGCAGAATATCGTGTTAATTTATTTCATCTGCGTATGATGTGTTAATTTATTTCATCAAATTGATCAAAGACCCCTTATATACGAAAATATGTGTATATAATAAAGGTTCACAATTACAGCCGTGTATCACTATGTAAACGCATAACTTTGGATATGGTGCATAGTCATAATTTTCACTGAATATTCGTATAAATATATCGAGAAATAATAAATATGTAATTTAAACATACGAGAGGGATTAATACACGTAATCTAATATTTATCGTATTAATCGCGTTTCAACATACTATAAATCGATTTAAAAATATTACAAAATCAATGTTATCGTAATATCGTAAGCCGGATATAATTCTATTCGCAGAATCAGAGAAAGGATAAGGTAGAATTCATTTTAAAAATTACACGTTAAAAAGTGTCCTCATTTAGTAATAAGTAGACTATAAATTTTCATGCAAATGAATACTTTTCATATATATATATATATATGTTTCGTATATTTTAAACAAATGTAGGATTTTCAGTTACAGGTGTCCAAAAATTACCATAAAATTTCATTAATCAACATAAACTCAAACTAAAGAAAATTTAATTTACTTCAACCAAGGAACTTTTTAATTAAACCAATTTAAAGTCTTCAATACATCATTAGTATGATCGATAATAAACAATTTTCTTCCAGAGATAAATAAATTTATCGCGCAATTTACTCGATTTAAAACTCGATTAAACCCTATTAAAATTAAGAAAAGTTTGAACCTTTATAATTTCAAAAATAATGATTCCTTATCAATGAATAAAAAATCGTTAGAAGCGTCGAATCTTACCTTTAAAATACTTTTTTATTTATCTCGATACGACTTCCGGTTGCCGAGATATGATCGTACAAAGAAGGTGTAATTTTTAATCGTTTATCTGAAGTCCGATTAACTCCTTTAAAATTGGAGAAACTTTGAATCTCCGTAATTCCGAAAATACTGATTCCTTATCAACGGGTAAACGATCATTAGAAGCGTTGAACCTTGCTCTTTAAAACGCCTTTTTGTTTATCTCGATACGACTTCCGGTTCCTGAGATATCGTCGCGTAAAGAAAAAATTAATTTTTCAGTCGTTTACTATTTCCGCCCTCGTCGCTTACTCGAATCTCTCGCTCGCACCTTATCTCACTGACCTATCCCTACTCCAGACAAATGACAGACATTATTCCAGGAAGACTTACGCATTTCTGGGAAAAATATGTAGGTCACTGGGTCGCGGGCCCATTCATAATCTCTGTACTGTTATTATGGACATTTTAAATCCTTATATCTCGGGATCGGATTGAGATATCGGGATAAAACAAAAAGCAATTTCAATGGCACGCTCTCCTTTGTTTTCTGAGTTGGTTCTGAGATAAAAGTTTTAGTTTTTTCTCACGCTTTTTACATAATCTTAGAAATAGAAAGTGGAAATTTCATTTATAATTTTGTGTTTGATATGTTTATATTGTTTTATTAATTGGATATTTGAATATATTTTAATTATTATATAAAAATTGGCGAATTAGCAATGAGTTTAAAATAGAATTGCATCGTCTTTCAGGAGTTTTCAATATTTTTTTTTTTTCCAAATAAGAAATAAAAGACTACAATATACACGACCTGTGTTCAATCTCTGAATCGCGTATAGTGGCTCAAAGGTATTGTAAAATCATCTGGAATTAAAACACCGGTTGCTTGATCTGACAAACTTTCTTGAGATTTTTATAACTGTGACTGTCTTTGATAAAAATTATTTCATTTTCCATATTCCAGTTTCTGCAACTAATAAAGTTTTTATAATTTTTCCAGATGTATAATAGAAAAAGATAAAATAATAAAACGTGGAGTATTATAATAATCGACAATCGATCGATATTTATTTATGGATTTCATATACAAGTCTCATAGAATTAGATATAGACAAAATACTACATTATAAAAACGTAGAAAATATATATATGATAGAAATGTCTCAAAATCATGAAAGTATTAAGCACTTTTCTTTGCAAAAACTTTCGTTCCTGTTTTATATAATAAACTTGTTAAACGAGAGCGAAATTTATTATTTCTCGATAATGGACACTGTATTTGCTAGTTATAGTGAAAATTTACAGTGTCCATTATCGAAAAAAAGTAAAACTTTAAAAAAAAAAGTTCCAACGTTCCAAATATGTTCATTTTATGCAAATTCTTTTCAGAGATTAGGAAAGTTTGATAATGTTGCTTTTAAGGACACGCATTAATTTTCCCTCGTAAATCAATTTTACTTTTGCGTAAACGACTTAATTTCGTGCAGAGATTTGTATTGGATTTAAAAGCTGATAAATCATCGACGATATTAATCACGCAATCTTCTAATCTTCGATTTACGAGACAAATAATAAAATTATAATATATTTTTACATAAATCAATTATTGTAAATTTTCGACGAGAACGAGAAATGAAATATCGAGAATTGAGTTATCTCGTGAAAATTATGCTCGACCTATTTTCTTCTTTTTCTTAATATTATCATATATCATTATACTCGGTGTTCAAAAATAAATATCGAGTCTTGAAAGCATTAAATGATTCGTTCTAATTACTCTAATTATTCATAATTTTTCTCCAATTTTCTCGATTTTTTCTGATATCTGAGAAATGATAGAGAGGAGTCACAACAATCCCTCGATCCAATCGTGTTATTCCAATCGTAATATTTATAACTTGAGAACACTTTCCTCGATCGAGTTAACCAAGTTCATTGCCGTACGTGGCGAAAAAATATTCGCATAAGAAAAGAATATCTTATTCCATTCCCGATTGTAACCGATTCGTCTTATCATCGATCGATCCACTTTTCACCACCACTCGACGATATTTATAAGAAAAACCTGACCTCTCGAAAGAGACGACTTTCAGTCGCCTTTCGTAACTTTCTGGACCAACGATATCGATTCTCGCCTTTGACAAAAAAAAACCTCGTCTTTTTAAAAAGTTTTTTAAAAAGTTTCACGGATTCGTCACGCTCCGCTCAACAATTGTAACCAGAAGTGCTACTCTTCGGGACTAAGAGGGGAAAAATGACGTGACGTGTCCGTTGCAGACGAGTAAGAACATGTTTGTTGTTGTTCTTGCAAATTGCGCGTGTATTCTTTCCATTGGAACAAGTTATTTACACAAGAATCTTGTAAATTAAGATTTTACTTTTTATCTATTTTATTAATGGAAAGACGATTCCAGAGACAGTAGGATAAGTAAATATCACGATTTTACGTATTTTCGACAAATACATTGCATATATTGCATAATATAAACAGATTAATTAAATTAATATATACCTTTATTGTTATTCACTTATTTTATGCACGAGCAAAATTTCCTATCAGACGACCAATTTAATTTATCTTCATCTTGCTCCATCTAACGGAAACTTTAAATTGCACATAAGTTAATAAATGAATCCCAACTGACATTTATGCATACCAAAACTTTCGTTTTATTTCTAAAGGTATGAATATATTAACAGCCCGTGTAACGAAACAACGCAATAGCAATAACGCAGCAGTTACAACTTGGCGCGTGTAATATAGTTGTGCACAACGCAACATGCAAAGAGACCGACGACAAGTCTCTTTTAAGCCTCTTTCACGCGATGCAAATGTCGTCTTTATAAATACTTGTACGAATACGCATACGAATAAGTATATGGAAACTGGATGCAAAACAGCGTGAATTGATCTTGATTGAGTATGATCGATATTTCGTCGTATCAATCACGATAATTCGCAGTATAAAAGAGATTAGAATTCGGTATATACACGGAATATTTATACAAGTTACTTGATTTAAAATTTAAAGTGTTTGGGTTTCGTAATCAACGCGTATATATTTTTCATTGTCCATATTTATAAAACGTCCATATTTCCAATTCGAAGAATTTGGAAAAAATTTACATTTGTTTTCTCGTTTAACTTTGTCGTTTCGAATAAAAGTTCGATTATATTATTTTTTTATTTTCGTTTTGTAAACTTTGTTCTTTTTTTAAATGGAATGCACTGGTTATTTGTGGTTTGATTGATTTATTAAAAAAAAAAGAATTTGAAACTTTCACGTGAAATATCTTTCAATGTCGTCAGAAACAAAATGCTAGAATTGAGTGGATCATCCAGTATATTTAGAAAGTTGTACATGCCGAAAAATCATGGAATTGCTTCAGCAAACGTGAATAATTAACAGAAAAGGCTAATCTAATTTTTTCAATATCTAGTTTACTCGGATGTTTAATTTAATTTTTCAGAAATGAAATTAGAAGAGAAAAAGAAAGAAGTAAATTTTTAACAATAATCGAATAGCTCTCGCCATACATACGTATTTAAAAATAAATTGCCGATCCAATAAAGTGGGAGAATTTCAGATCAAGGATCTTTCTTTATTAAGAGGTCATCCTTGAATCCTTCGATGTGGTAATTTACATATCCGTTCTAATGTCGTTGATCGTAGTCGATTGAAAGCTCGAGTCCCTGACCTTTGATCGATCAAAGATTTCCTTGACAAAAGCCAAGGTTCTTAACGATTCGTGCAAATTTGCTTTGAATAAAAACAAAAAAAAAAACAAGACTTTGCTCAAAGCCGAGAATACTTGATTTTCACCAATTTTTAATCCAATTTTCGATAATTGTTTGAAATCGAAAACTAGAGATTTAATTGTTCGTTTGTGAACGATAAATTGAAGTGCAACGTGAATGCATCGTGGGCCTCCTAGTTGGAAACGAAGCGAGGTTGTGAAGTTCGTGAACAACTTGAAGTTGGGACTTTAAAAATGCGAGAGAGCATAACATTCAACTTCGAACGAAAAGCCGATTAAAGTCACGTGATAGTATCAATTTTGTTTGGTGATAATTTAATGGAACATTTCAAGAGAATTTAAAAAAAAAAGAAGTAAATGATATTACACGAGCAGAATTCAATTGATCGATGGCAATCTTTAAATAGTTGGATCGTAAAATATTTTTTTATTTTACAAGGGTTTAGAAAAAAGTGTTTCTAAGAGAATGTTGTTCAAGGAAATACATTTTGTACAACGTTCTTTCTGATTCCTTGGTTTTTATTCTATAAGCATGGAATAAAGAACAATGTAAATGGAACAAAAGGAAACACTTAAATTCTCAATGAAACGACAAAGTGAAACGTAGTAATATAAGCAATTGTACGCGTTGTTCGATAACATCTTTTAATCCCTCGCGTCGTTTTCCATTAATTTGTAATTCGTAGATAAAATAAACACGGATAGGATAAAGACGATGGATATTTTCCTTTAATTCCGATTATCTCGTTAACAAATCGTTGAGATTTCATCGAACGTTTTGAAAATTTTTCTAATATTTAATATAGATACGCCATTTGTAAAAATTTCAAATCATCATTTAAAAATTCACACTCATATTTAAACTTATATATATAAAACTATAAAATTTCATCTATTCCCTTAAATTGATACTTTGGTAAGAAAAATAATCGTTTTGTAATCGTGAAACATCTACATAAATAATAATAAATATAAGTAACAATCTTTATTATTTTAATAATTGAGGGCGGCAAATATTTAATCGTATCATCTGCAAAGAGAAAAGACACGAAATATCGATAAAATTGATTCAGACCGCGTGGATGGAGTCTATCTCGCCATTGGGGGTGTAAACAAGATTGACAAAGCGGCATGAAAATTGCGTTTCGAATAAAGTAATAACCATTGGATACTCACAATACGTGTCACTGGTGAGTCGATCGATGGTATCCTGTTTCAACTTGCTGTTCTTCTTCCCCATGTTTCTCTGCTATCCTCTCTCTTTCTCTCTTTCTATCTCTCTCTCTCTCTCGACGGTCAATCCCTTTCTTCACCGCGTCGCAACTTGTTCTCTGTTTCTAATAATTCCTGGTCTCCAAGCAGAGTCTCTCACCGTTCGCCTCGCATCTTTCGCGGAGAGTAAACCGAATTGATCGATCACCAATTCCTTTTAAAACGTTTCGAATGTTCGAATGAAAATTGAAGAATTGTCTATTTCTCTCTCTCTCTCTCTCTCTCTCTCTTTTCACTTTATCCAATCTTTTCACCAACAGTTTTCTCAAACAGAGAGTCTCTTTCTCTCAATGTTCGAAAATAATGGAGGAAAGAGTAATTTGGATTTATTCGAGAAAGGCTTGTATCTTCGTGGATCGACTCGAAAGGATCCCTTGTCACTCCGTGCTCGATAGGCGTCTGGAAAGGTTTGGTCTCGACAACAACAATTCGATTCAGGATTTCGATTCACTATTCTTCCACCGTGTCGAGGCGTGTCGCACACACGAGCCTTGGTACACACTCGTCCTTGGAAAGTACCATCGCGGAACAGGAAACGCGAGTATCGAGATCCTTCCTTCCTTTCTCTCTTCTCTCGCGGGAATTCAAAGGGATTCAATCTCTCGTGTCGACGATCCTTTTATGAAAAGTAACGAGAAGAAAGAGACGATTGTTCTAATATTCTTTGTTTCGCGTTTTTAAAATGGTGGAAGAGATTTTTTTTTTATAGTTGGAAACTTTTTTCAAGGAAAGTTAGGAACAATTTTTATTAGAGGTATATCAGATGGATATCGTTGGAGGTATTGTTAACGCAATTGGATACGAATCTAGTATAGTCTACTTGATTAGATTTCAGTTTGGAATTGAATCGAAAATTGTGCAGCCTCTTCGTCGAATATGGAGGAGGAGAGAAAATGTATTCTCCTCCCTTTTATAAAGTGTCTGAACGAAGGGTAAGAGGAATTTCATTTAAGGGATGGATAATATCCCTCCAAAGCCTTGGGTAAATCCTCGATGTCAAGTGGTCAGCGTCGACCAGGTTTGATCGTGGATACGCCGCTGTCTCTTTCAAAAGTGTAAACGGAATTTGAATCGAAGAGAAACGAGTTCGATTCATTCGAGGAAAATTGCATTTGTTAATTTAATAAATGGCGAAGAAAAAGAACGCGTATAATAAATTATATCACAAGATTAATTAGTAGAAGGCTTTTGCAATTTTATAGTTAAAAAATATTAGTTTTAATATTTTGAATATTTCATTACTTAAACGTTGTAACGAAACATTTGAATGTTTTTTCGTTTTCTTCTTGTATTACAGAAAGTATTTTCTTAACAAAGCTTTGTCAGATTATAAATTGAATTTTCATAATATTATAAATCTTAGATTAGATAATACATGACTTTCTTCGAAAACATTCCAAACTTTTGGAATAGTGAAATTCGTTCATATAAGTGAAATTCGTTTCAATAAATCGTAATGCATCGTACACACTTTTCACGTAATAATACTTTCGTTAATAATACGTGTAATTACGGTACACAATAACCACTCTCATTCCAGTTGCTCCGGCACTCAATTTTCCCTATTACATTAATCTTACTCAGAATAATTGCTTCGTTATTCGTTGTATTATTCACGAACGTTTCCCTAAAGGATAACAGGCTATGATGTTGCGAGTTATAATCCACGAGTGAATCGTTTGCATTAAGCAACTTTTGGTTGGAACGGCTAATTGGTCAACTTTGGATCAAGTTGCAGTGCCGATCAAAAAACTCTCCATTGGTTCCATCATTTTTTGATCCCTCGCCTTGGAAATTAAATCGTAAAATGTAAACGCGGGTTAAAACTGTTTTTGCAACTTTTGATTCGACACAACTATGCTCGATTAACTTTGAATCGTCCACAACCGTCTCGTGTAAACGCAATGTTAATCGAGTTAAAACGGCTTCCTGATCGTTCGAGCAAAAGTAGCTCGTTCGT